>NW_015387197.1:1370-52882 GCF_001527695.2 Protobothrops mucrosquamatus | reverse complement strand
GGAGGGAGGGAGGAAGTTCCCCCCAAAATAACTACTATCATGTAAATAAAAAGTCAGGTGCTATACACATGAAAAAATATCATATAAATACAACAAATTATAATCTATTGCTATTAAGGTAAATTATAAAACCCAACCAAGTTTGATCAGATTGTGGTTCCTGCTTCTAAAATATAACTTTATGATTTTTTTTTCCTAATGTGGCAATCAAAGAGGCTTTACTAATCCACGGCTGAAGTGTTATCTAAAGTTTTCCAGTTGCTCAATTATTGTTTTGGCTGCTATAAAAAAATAGATATTCAATTCTTTATTTTTAAGCTTTCGGTTTGGACCTGTAAATGAATGCAATAAACCTACCTTTAGAGTACATTGAATTCTTTGATTAGGGATGATACCTATTTCTCCAAAATATTTTTGCCAAAAGGGTATAACTCTATTACATGACCACCACACATGAAAGAATAACCTTTTTCTTGGATAACCCCTCCTGCACATGGAAGAAAAATTTTGTTATATGATTACCAGCTTAGCAGAAGTCTAATATCAACAATATATAATCCTCACTGAATTTTTTGCATCAAAGCTGAAGTGAATCCACCTGATTTCCATAATTTCTGCCGATTTGTTTCCTATATGAAATTACCAAGATCAGTATTTCAAGCTTCCTTTAATCCATATGAAGGATCTCCTATTTCTAATTGCAGTAATAACCTACAATTCTTTGAAATTGTTCCTTTTGGTTGTCCTAAATAATAGAGTACTAAATTCTCAATATTAGTATAAAGCCGTACTACTGAAACTCTAATATTTCCATTGGCCAGAAGAGATTTAAATGGATACCAAAAAAAAGCCAGAGTAGCTTATCACCTATTTGTTTTTCTGATCTTTATTAAAAGGTTCAACTTTGCTATAAAAACCTTTTGGCCCTAAGGATTATATACTATACTCTGAAAGATTTCATTTTAGCCAAACCTTAATAATTATCCTGATAAAAATATGCTATGGAAGGATTTTAAGGAAAATGTCCCTTATTAAAAATGTGTATTTATTCCTCCAAATTTGAAGGATGTGATGGACTACAATAATTCAACAGGTTCCCAGTAAGGAGACAACACATTCCAAGATTAAGGCTAGATAAGAGACAGCACAGTTTGAACCATAGGAAGAAGAAGATATGTAGGATAGCCATTCTCTAGAATCTCCTGGCTATATCAGTTAGGTTGTTGTTGTTAGTTGCGAAGTCGTGTCCACACATCGCAACCCCATGGGCAATGTTCCTCCAGGCCTTCCTGTCCTCTACCATCTTCTGGAATCTATTTAAGCTCATGCCTACTGCTTCAGTGACTCCATCCACATCCATCTCATTCTCTGCCATCCCCTTCTTCTATTGCCCTCAAACTTTCCCAGCATTAGGCTCTTCTCCAGTGAGTCCTTCCTTCTCATTAGGTGGCCAAAGTACTTGAGTTTCAACTTCAGGATCTGGCCTTCTAAAGAGCAGTCAGGGTTGATCTCCTCTAGGACTGACCGGTTTGATCTCCTTGCAATCCAGGGGACTCGCAGGAGTCTTCTCCAGCACCATAGTTCAAAGGCCTCAATTCTTTTGCACTCAGCCTTTCTTATGGTCCAACTTTCACAGCCATACATTGCAACTGGGAAAACGTACTTTTGTTGGCAGGGTGATGTCTCTGCTTTCTAGTATGCTGTCTAGATTTGCCATAGGTTTCCTCCCCAGGAGCAAGCGTCTTTTAATTTCTTGGCTGCAGTCCCCATCTGTGGTGATCTTGTAGCCCAGGAAGATAAAATCTGTCACTACCTCCATTTCTTCCCCATCTATTTGCCAGGAGTTGAGAGGGCCGGATCTGTTAGGTTAGGGTAGTATAGTTTACTCAGGCAAGATTCTGTCTATATGGTATGAGCAAATAAAGAACTGAAGTTTGGTTGGGCCATGTTAAATAGTTCTCAAGGCTGACATGATAAGCATTGTTTTAATAAAACATAATCAATCTGCTTTATCGGAAAAAATAGTTTGGCTGAAAAAACTTATTTGGGTCTGACATAGTGTCAATATAAATCAATTGTTTAGAAGGAATAAATGGAATCATGTGCCCTAACTGTGCTACTTCATAATATATCGACAATTGGACAAATTGACAAACAGCTTCCCTGTGTCTAAGGTCTATATACAATTCTTTTATTTACTTTTATTTTTGCTTGAAAGCAGAAGCTTTCTAATTTTTTTCCCCTAATGTCTTGCATTCTGTTCTAAAATTGCCACTGGGAAGCATTCAAATAAAAACTTTAATTGCACAAGAATTTTTATCTATACTGCTGCAATTTGCCCTAAAATGTTGAAAAGTTCACCATTTCATTTTCTTATTTAATTTATTCTTTAATTTAACCTGTGCCACTGCTTGGCTTGTGATTGGTCGTATGGTGCGCGTTGAGTGCTTACTGCGCACTGAGTGCTTACTATGTTTTGTTACACAATTGATGTGTGTGGGTGTGTGTACAGTGATTGACTATGTGAGAAAGGTAAATAATTTTTTTTAAAAAAATGTTGGTGAATTGAAAACCTTTTTTTTAATTTTTAGTGCAAAATTTACTATGAACATTTGCCTTAAATACAATAAATTAAATTTATGTTAAGAACTGAACAGATATTTTTTTAAATAAAAGATTAACAAGATGTGAGTTCCAGCACCTTTTTTCTTACAAAAAAAGCACTGTTCTCATCAGATATGATTTGTGAAAATGAACAGATAATCATGTCACAATTCCTCCCACTCCTTAATATAGCTGGCTTAATAGGACGCATTTGTGAGAATCAGAATCATATCATCTGCAAATAGATTTAAAAGTTACACCTTGTTCTTAATAATATTTCATTTTTCTTGGGAAAAAAATTCTCAAACTTTGGACTGATCGTTGCTTTGCTGCCAAATTGTAGAAGAGTATAGAATTAAGCTGCCAATTATAAGCAAATGAAATAATCTCTTCTGATTTAAGTATCATAATCCCTGGAACGTGAGCCGAAATAATTGGTGCAATTTTAACTTGTTGCAGGAAATTTTAAAAAGTTTTAGATATTCACATGAAGTCTATCCTAGTGTGGGGTTTATGTCTACCTCAACAAAATGTTTGCATTTTTGTTGCAGGTTCATAATAGTCCATCTATTTATGAATCCATGATTCGTCTTTAAATTTAGAAGCCTCTTATAGGTTCCACAGGGGAGCAATTAGTCAGAGGCTGAGCTTGTCAGCTGGAAAGCTGGCAGCCTGGTTGGAGACCCAAGTGCCACATGATGGAGTGAGCTCCTATTACTTGCCCCAGGTCCTACCCACCTAGCAGTTCAAAAGCATGCAAATGCAAGTGGGAAGGTAACAGGATCTGAAACCTTGCAGCTCCCTTTTTTAAAACTCTATCCAATTAGATTGATCCATACCCAAAAGAGCCACAAAAGCACTGAACCACGAAAAGGTAGCTTTTCATATCACTCCAATCCTTATTGGGAATATGTTTTATTTTTTTTTATTTTTTTTTAAAAAGTAATAAAAATGAAATATGAAACTTACAAGTCTATATATGACTGTTTTCTATTGCCTCTATTCTATCCTATTGCTACTACCATAACAGTTAAAATTACCGTACTCCATTACTATTCAATTATTATTACAATATTGAATTCTATAATAATACTACTATACAACGTTTTCTTCATACAAACACTTTTGTTGTTGTTGTTAATTGCGAAGTCATGTCCGACCCATCGTGACCCCATGGACAATGTTCTTCCAGGCTTTCTGTCCTCTACCATCTTCTGGAGTCCATTTAAGCTCATGCCTACTGCTTCAGTGACTCCATCCAGCCACCTCATTCTCTGTCGTGCCCTTCTTCTATTGCCCTCCATCTTTCCCAGCATTAGGCTCTTCTCCAGTGAGTCCTTCCTTCTCATTAGCTACTCTTCCATAATTCCTCTCTCTGCAAATTCTTCTGCTTTTTTTTCCCCCCTTGTTACTGGCCAGCAAGTTAGAGTACTTACAATTTTCCACGATGTGCTTTTATACTTAACATTTTTCCTTGCTGTACCTCTTTTCCTCTGGACCGTTCACTCCCTTTTTGGAGAAAAAAACCCCCCTTCTTTTATTCAGCTTCTCTACTTTCTTGGCTGATGGTTGTGGTTTCCAAAACATGAATCCTCTCCATTCTCTTCCTATCTCCTCTGGCAACTGTTCCAAGGTTGCAGTTTTATTGAAAAATTCTGCCATGCTGACACTGGGCAGAAGGCACAAATAGGAGGGGCAGAAGGCAGCACAGGTGTTTGCATTTTTTTCTAAATAGCCTGCACTTCCCTTGGGGTGAAACAACTCAAGATGGCAGATACAACCATACAATCAAAGCCCCGCTTCCTTTTTGCATGGGTTGTTATATAAATCAGCCGTAGGATATAAAAACACCAGCAAACAAGCTTAATTTACTTGTCAACTGCAATAAGACTGACCGTGTGGGCAATGAGCTACTTACGGTACTCTCTTTGTGCATTGTCCAATGTATGTATTCTATGAATGAATCCTGCTTAGAAAACATCTGGAAAGGCTTTGAAAAATGTAAAAAGAACAGAAGTTTTAAGAACAGCCGGTGAGGCAGAACCTACTTTGTAGATTTGGCATGAATTCTGAAATCCTGGGGAGATGCCAAGAGAAGAAGTAATGGGAGAGATGGCAGAGTGGATATGCATAATTTTAAATGTTTATACCATGCAAAGTGAACATGTTTACAGCTTTACTTTTAAAAGAACACACTGACTTCTAAGTGAGAAATATAATTTTGGTACTAAGAAGTTGGACGTTTCCCAAGAGGTTGTTGGAAAATTGCAGCACTTGTGCTGTTCCTTTTTTCCCCCCTAAAGCTGAGAAACGCAGATTAAGTGTTTCTTTAACTAAGAGGGGGAAAAGATAAATATTAGTTGGTGGCTTTGTTTTATCATGATTGGTCTTCTCAGTTAGAAAAAGAATGATAGTTTTGTAGAGGTAAAGTTTCTTTTTTTCTCACAATACTTAATAGTATTGCATTAATAGTTCTCAATGACAGGAAATTTACGTTTAATTCTGGGTTGCTTCTCTCTTTGATTAGTTTCCATCCATTGCTTCTTGTCCTGCCCTCAGATGCTTTGGAGAATAGCTCGACTCCCTCTTCTTTGTTGTAGCCTCTTAGATTTTGTGACTTCTGAGAATGCAACAAAGAACATTTTACTGTTCTTTCTTTGGACAACAAAGAAAACAAATGGATCCTCAAACACAGGGGTAGTCAACCTTGGCTCTTTTATGACTCGTGGACTTCAATTCCCAGAATTAGCTGGCTCAGGAATTCTGGGAGTTGAAGTCCATGAGTCATAAAAGAGCCAAGGTTGACTACCCCTGCTCTAACAAATCAACTTGAGTTCTCACTCAGGGCACAAATGAGGAGATTCAAATTATCTTACTTGAAACACATTATGAAAATATACATCTCTCTTCTCTAAAGCTGAGAAAGGCAGAAGAAAAGAAAAGAGAATAACCAGCAGCACAAGTGGGTAGCCTCGGTTATAGTGGTGATGAGTGAAAGTCCCACAGGACCAAGTTAAGGAAAGGATGCTGCGTTCTTCTTTTCTCATCTTGCAGAAGATTTACAGGGAGAATATTTCAAAAATTTACTGTTCTGTATTTTATACAGCCTAATATCATCCTAAATTTATCCAATTCTTCCAAAATGGAAACAGCTGAAGGCCCTTTAATATTTTCCTACTCCAACTACAGTGGGAACTGTTATCAAATTGACTCTTGAATTGATTTGAATAAAATCATATTGCTTTCAAATTTCACATATTTGCAATGAATCTTGCCACCCTCCGGTCTCAAATTGCAGAATGAATTAGATCTTGGGTGATTCATTTGCTCTACTGAATGCATCTCCATTTTATCACAATTGTTGGCAGGTACCATAATACTTAATCTTCGAACCCTCTCATTTTGTTTGGGTGAAGTTCAGAATACTGAAACAGACCCACTGCAGTCTGGAGGGATTGCATTCTAGCTGAGGCCTGGTCAGGAGTAAGAGTTGGGGAAAAACAAAAAGTGAAAACAAAACAAAGTGGACCTTTCTACTTCTCGCATCTGGAAAATATAAATTATTATATTTTGAGTTATTTTAACCAGAATAGAAGGGCATTTTCATTGTAAAGCTAAATCTTTACAAGGGGATAAATAGAAGAGCAACAAAGATGGTTAGGGGATTGGAGACTAAAACATATAAAGAACAGTTTCTGGAATTGGGTATGTCTAGTGTAATGAAAAGGACTTGGGGTGACATGATAGCAGTGTTCCAATATCTCAGGGGTTGCCACAAAAAAGAGGGAGTCAAGCTATTCTCCAAAGCATCTGAGGGCAGGACAAGAAGCAATGGATGGAAACTAATCAAAGAGAGAAGCAACTTAGAAGTAAGGAGAAATTTCCTGACAGAACAATTAATCAGTGGAACAACCTGTCCCCAGAAGTTGTGAATGCTCCAACACTGGAAGTTTTTAAGAAGAGACTAGACAACCATTAGTCTAAAATGGTATAGGGTTTCCTGCCTAAGCAGGGGGTTGGACTAGATGACCTCCAAGCAGTGGTGGGATTCAAATATGTGAACAACCAATTTTCTGTGTAGATGCCATTTCCGGAAGTCCGTTCTGGGCCTCGGCAACAAAAAATTAGCTATCAGTTCTACCAAACTGGTGCGAACCAGCTGAATCCCACCACTGCCTTCAAGGTCCCTTCAACTCTATTATTATTATTATTATTATTATTATTATTATTATTATTATTATTATTATTATTATTATTATTATTATTATTATTATTATTATTATTATTATTATTATTATTATTATTATTATTATTATTATTATTATTATGTACAGAGATTCTCAAAGTTGCTGCTATCAAATCTGTCTTTTTCCATAGTTGTGACTTTTGGAAGCAGAATGTGTCATAATTTGAAGTGATAATCATGATTACGGTGGAGCAGAAAAAGAAATGAGAGATTTTTATGTTAAGGGAATGGATTTAGTTTTATGTGAAGAGATTGCTATTGCAGATTGCTTTCGTACAAAGAGGGAAAGTGATGAAGTTGTATATATTGTTCTGTTAATATATTGCTATAGAATTTGTATCAATTGTTTATGAATAAGGTCAGTAATTAAACATGGCTCTTTATATTATTTTGACACTTTATAAGATACGGTAGTTCCATTCTAAAACATTTTCTAGCAGGGAGAATGGTCTATAAATGCAACGTTGGAGATAAATGGAAAAGAAAATTTACACATATTTGTCCAATTTGATATGGTAGTTAAGGTATGAGGTCATGAATTCTAATCCTGCCTTAGGCATGAATCCAGCCAGGTGACCTTCAGCCAGTCACTCTCAGCCCTAGAAAGAAGCAGTTGCAAAGGCACACATACAAACAACACTCTTATTTATAGCTAATTCTCAATTTATAATCACAGTTGAGCCCAAATTTCTGTTGCTAAGGAAGACAGGTATTAAGTGAGTTTTGTCCCATTTTACGACCTCTCTCACCACAGATGTTAGGTGAAACATTGCAATTGTTAAGTTATTAGTATGGCTGTTAAGTGAATTGACTTTGCTTGTCAGAAGATCACAAAAGGTGATCACATGACCCCTGGACACTGTAACCGTCATAAATATGAGTCAGTTGATCATGTGACCACGGGTATGCTGCAATAGTCATAAGTGTGAAAAATGATAAAAAAAATCCCTCTTTTCATGCAACTTCAAATGGCCACTAAATGAATGGTTGTAAGTCAAGGACTACCTCTATAGATATAGATGCAGAAATATACAGTTTAATGTAAATCTGTTCCATTATATGCATTTGTTCCTTTGCATGTTCATTTATACAAACTAGAATTTTTTATGTATTTGTAAAAAAAATAGCAATATATTACACCATATATATATATATTTAAATCTCACCATATTTGCTCTGTTTCCACTCAGTCTGCTGTTCAGATGCTAAATGTTTTTGATCATCTTCAGGGATTCTGCTTTCCCAGTCTAGATTCCTCTCTACTTTCCTCTTAAACTGGACTTTGAATCTTTTTCAAATAGAAGATTTTCCTAGTCAGGCTAAGCTATTTGGCTATGATTGTCACATTTCCATCAGCTTCTATATAGTCTGAAAGCAACATTTCTCTTCTTCTTCTTAAGGATAACCTCAGAATACTAATAAGTAGCTTCCAGATTCTTAATATGTAATTCTTTCCTATTATCCTCTTGCTGAATAAATAAAATGGGGGAGGAAATAACCACACAAAGTTAAATATTCTGAGAACATATACTTTCCAGCTCGGTCATCACCATATTCACCATCCTAAGACATAACTTATCAGTCCTAGAAGCAGAGTAAAGCACTGATTATCACAGAACTGGAGAAACAAAGGCAGCTGACAGGCATATTTCATTGAGAAGGTAACTCTCTAAAGAGATAGATGAGCTACAATGAAAATGTGTGTGAAGTTGCTTGCATTCCAGATTTCTGCTTCACAGTAGCTGACATTCCCCATAAATACTCTGTACGTAGTCCCAGTTAAGGATGCCAGGATGAAATACTGTCCTTTTTTTGTCAGTACCATAGACTACATGATGGGTGGACTTCAGCTGAGGATTTGATAGACAGCCATGTTTGGAAACAAAACAAAAAAACCCACTGAATTTGACATCAACCTACACTCAAAGTGAATTTGCAGGGTTTGGCCAGAGGCAATGTACCTGTCTGAATTTATGAGGAAATTGGAATTATTTTCATACAATTCAGAATAGGTTTACACAGACAGCAAAGTATATTTTGTTCTTGTAATAGGGCTGGGCAGGTCCTTAACAGGGCAACTCTTAGGTTCAAGTAGCAATAGCAATAGCACTTAGACTTATATACGGCTTCACAGTGCTTTACAGCCCTCTCTAAGCAGTTTACAGAGTCAGCAGATTGCGGCCAACAATCTGGGTCCTCATTTTACCGACCTTGGAAGGATGGAAGCCCGAGTCAACCTTGAGCCAATCAGGATCAAACTCATGGCTGTGGGCAGAGTTAGCTTGCAGTACTGCATTCTAACCACTGTGCCACCATGGTTTTGATATCCCTCTGCAGAATGCATACTGCTTTAGTTCTAATCAACTGAATGACTGCACTGTTTCAGTTTGTAAGTTTGCTAGCTCTTCCTGGATCTTAGCCAATTTAGTAAGCCTTAGGTTGGTGCAAATGTGTGTAAATATTTATGAATTTGCAGCTATCCTCTGGGAAAATATGAAAGATCATTAAGAGGGCTAGAAAGGAATGAGCTATTAAGGATTGAGGGATGTGGAAAGGAAATTACGGAGTTCAACGGCAGAAGAAAGAATGAGGAAGAAACTCAGAATATCTCCATCTTGTTTCTCAGATGGGTAAAGAGAATCTTGGAGGGAGAGTGCAAATGAGAATTAGAGAGAGAGAGAGAGAGAGAGACTGAGCTGAGAGGAACTTGGAGGGAGGGAGAAAGAGAAAGAGAGAGAAGATTTATCATTTGTACATTATTTCAACAGGTCGGGTTTTTAATGAAGGAGCCTCACTGCTGTTAATCACTACCCAAACGGGGCTGAGGATCTTTGAAGCCACGCCATGCCATCATCATGGAAATTCATAGTGCTTCTGTCACTCACTACCTACCTGTCAGGTAAGACAACACTCTTAAACTGCTGTTTTAAGCACATGGCTAAGAGAGATAGAAACCATGAAAAAGCTGTGTTGAGATAGAGATTCAACTAACATATGAGTGGAACATAGAATTGAAATAAGCTCCAGAAGGGCTCAATTCAAATTTGCCATTCTTCTCAGATGCTAATGTGGAATGGCACAGGTGCTAGTTAGAACAAACCACAATTTGTCTGTGAAGATAATATTTCATCCTGATTAGTGGCCTAGTGAGATGGAGCTATAAGCTAATAAAAGTGAGGGCAAACCAACCTATCCTATTCTGAAATAAGAAGCGTAATTCAAGGGTATAATCCACATGGGAGTGAATAGATTTTCATATGCTTTTATGTTTCTACTCATTTCTCAGCACTCAATCTCTCAATTTTTACACTGAAAGTACAACATCCCATTTCAAAATCCTACAGCAGTTCTCAGACAGATTTTGTATATATTTCGCCTTTTATAGAAAGTCCATGTAGTTCATAATTTTTATATACATCTGCTTTTCCATTTCTACCAAGAAAATTTCATAAACATGACTTTAGAGTCCTCAAAAGTCAAGCTTCACTTGAGAGCACTTTTATATTTCCTTAACTTATGCAGCTATTGATGCAATGTTCCTATTTTCAATTTGCTCAAGCATGGCCCAGTATTAATATAATATGATGCCATATACTTTATGTTTAGAGATTTCTTTTTAATGAACTTTTCTAGCAGAGAACAACAGAGATTAGCAGAGGGATCCATTCTGCATTACCATCTGTGCTGAAGCAAAATCTGTTATGGCAGTTTGCAGCCTTTCAGGATAAAAGAACACCAGCCGAAATAATAGTCCCTTCAGGTTTCCAATATTTAAGTTATACACTATAAAAATATTTATATAGCTGCCATAAGCGAAAGAAATTGACTATTAGACCGGTTCAATGTTTCAGACACAAAATGTGTTTTTGAGCACATGGGGTGTTTTGGATAAGGAACTTCTTAAAGGACCTTTGACTTTTCCTCAGATTGTGTTTCAGATTGTGTCTGAGAAAATTAAATAATTGGTGCCCAATTATTTAATAATTCTATTTAATAGAATTAATAGAATTAAATAGAATTCTAATCTATTTAGAATTAATTAAGTCTAATCTATTTAGAATTAATCTATTTACAATTCTAACCCTAATCTCTATTTTCTGTGCTTAATTTGATTCATTTTAGATAATCTATTCTCTTATCTCATTAATATGAAATTTATTTGGAAATATTTGGTGATAAGACTATATTGTTACAATTATTAGTGGTGGTATGTTGATGTACACAGTGTGGTTTCTGATCCTTATGAAGATTCATAGTCAACTAACTCTGGACATTGGTTTCATGATAGATGCTTCTTCTATGGAATAATACATGCACTGTACTTTATCCATATGGACCAAAATAATTTTTAATATCTGTATTGCTTGCTGAGGATTTTTCACTTGAATTTTACAGTCACATTTGTTTACATTTTGTGTACTGGTACATTCAGTTTATATTTGTTTGCTGGTTTAACAGGATATTTGCTGATTTGGTTCCCTACTGATATTTCAATCTTTCTCAAGATTGTGATGCAGGATAAGATTAAAAACCTGAATGAAATTGGCAGGATCTAAAGGTGCCATTCCCAGATCTCAGAGGTGTCAGTAGGATATTTATCTTTTTTATATAAATGGCAGAGCTGCTGGCCATTTTACAAAGCATCCCCAGTTATTTGAGAGAGATGGAGCATCCTCAGCCTTGAAATCAGAAATTTTAAAATCTCTTTCTGCCATTGGAATAGTACTAGTTCTTTGGGATCGAAAGTTCTTTGAAACTTTTGTAAAGTTTGGGCTACACATGTTCTATTGGATTTTTTGTTTCGACTCTTTCCTTTTTAAAAAGTGTGTCTATTATCTAATAGTAATAATTTTGCTAAGGAATATATTGTCTTGCATGTTGGGTTGGCATTGTGTGGTTAGCATTATCAACAAATAATGTTATGCTTGAATGTAATCATTTAATCTGACCTTAAGGGAACTCCTGCCATCTAAGAGGTTTTTACTGAAATTGATTTTTCACCTGACAGATCACCAGATCTTTCATCAGACCACTCCATAGATTAAAAACAAACATACACTTATTACCTTGCAAAGCCTGATGCCAGATCAGTACACTGGGTTTGATTCAGAAATAGTCCAGCTTAAATGTGCTCTCTGAAATAATTTTAAATCATTTTAATGAGTTCTGATTTGCTTTAAATATATAGGATTACAGCTTTCAAAATTCAAGAGCTAAATTTGCCCACCATATGTTAAGGGCAACACTTCGGCATCCGTGGGTGTTGTTTTATCTGACCTTAGATGATCCTGCATTAAAAATTGTCTCAAAACAGTTGGCAACTTCATTACTTAGAATAAGGCTTGGCTGTAGAGACAGAATTTATACCAACACACTTTTTTGCTAACTCAAGAATCAGTAGAACATATTACTAAGGACAAAAGGAAGAGTCTTAAATCTACATTCTGCTTCTGCCAGACCAAACTATAAAGAATCAAGCCAGCTTGTATTTGCATAATTTCATTATTTACAGAATTCTTTTTATTTGATGCACCAGAACATTCAAAGTAAAGTCAGAGTAGGCTGGGATATTAATATATAGATCACTCAGATTCAAAGCTGTTCAGTTCCCAAAGGATGTCAAGATAAGCTGTAATTCTAACCATGACATTTGATCTCATTATTCTATAATTCTGCCTGAGCTAGGCAACCCTCTCACTGAAGCAGGGAAAGGTTTTGCCTATCGGTTTATGTTCCCCAGGTCCACTAAGTCAAGCACTTCAACATTTTAGCTTTAGGAATTTTTCATCGCACTCCTTTTAGTCGAGAGCACAAGAATGTAGACATTAGCTCTTGATAATGTTTAAAGACAGCACTTAAATACTAAGGTTTTAAGAACACAGCAAGAAAGAGAAAAAAATGTATTCAACCAACCCAAGAGATTGCTTTCTTCCTTTGTTCTTCACAACTTGTTTATTCTAACTTTCCTTCAAGATGATCATGATTGTATACATGATTAATTTAAGATTTATTTTACAATTCAACATTTAAAGGGAGGGAGAATGTAAATTTAAGGCTAATCCTATTTCCTTCTTAATGTAGCATACACACACAACACAGACACCAAAACAAATACATTTTTTCTCAAATACCTAGTTAAGTGGAAAGGAAAGGGAAAACCTCAAGAAGCAAAATAATTTGGGGAGATTATATTTTAATTATATTTCACTGATTACTGAAAATCTGGTCCCCACAGAGATGGAGAGCGATCCAGTGTATTCTCCTATTTTGAAAGAGGGTGTTGAGGTTGCAGTTTTCCTTTGCTTTTTAAACTGTATAAAGTCAATTTTAGGAGTTACTCTGTAATTGTCCTATACTTGTGTCTCAAAATGTTGAGAAATCACACTAAAGATTGTTCAGCAATCCAGTATGAATTTTGAAGAGAGTTCTAAGCATGACAAAACTTGGATGGAATATCAAAATATGTTGCTAGTGCATGAGATTTTTCATACCTGGTTTAGAAAGCAGGTGAATGAATTTGGATATCTGAAAAAGTCCATTTATTTTGAATACTGTTCATTTTCCCCCACCAATGTATCACGTTTTAACATTTCCTTATTTAAAAAAAAATACCATACAGTATTTCATATCTCATTCTCAATGGGGTGACTAAGCTAAACTCCTTTTTAAAATGTGATGCTGTGAAAATTAATGAGTGAATTTATATTCTTAAGATGCAATCCACCATTTCAAAAAACAAAATACAACTGGAGTATCTGTGAAAGTAGCATATTTTTTACCACTGTTGTACACAGTTGGGTTTTAGTTAAAAGTGACAGGTAAAATACAAGTCAAGAACATTAATAAGAGAAAAATAATGTGCATTTCTTCCTTTGACCCCTTTTATTTCACTCAAGGCTTTTAACACAAAGAAGCATTTCCTTCAGTCCAAGAAGCTGCCTCTATAGACATCTGTTATGCACCTCCCATCACCAGTTGGTGGCTCTAAATTGGAAACAGCAGGGCTTCACGAACAGTTGGTCAAACTATTTTATAGACCAGAACCAAAGTTGCCCTTAAGAGATGAGCATGTGTAGGATTGATGGAAGTTTCAGCACTCTTCTGACCTGCAGCTGTGGATGGGAGAAAGAACTTTGACCCTCTTATTTGATTCTTTCCTTTCCATCTGGCAAGTTGGTGGCTTGGAGATGAACTGATCAGAAGGATTCAGAATCCTTCCTAAAAGCTGATCAATACACAGTTTTCATTTTCATAATGACCCTTGCCAATCTAAAATAAATAAATAAATAAGCATTTAAACTTATATATCACCCCATAGCACTTTATAGTACTCTCTGGGTGGTTTACAGTGTAAGCATTATTTGCCTATTGCTCCCAACAATCTGGGTCCTCATTTTACCAACCTCGGAAGGATGGGAGGTTGAGTCAGCCTTGAGTCCTGTCAGAATTGAATTCCTGGCTGTGGTTAGAGATTGCCTGCAATACTGCACTTTAACCACTGTGCCACCAGGGCTCCTTATCCAAAAATATTAAATAAATAAATACATGAAAACAACAACAAACATCTAAATTTTTCTTTCTCTGAAGGATCAAAAGTCATTAATCATACTCATCTAATAGAATATCCATTCTATTCCATCCCATCCCATCCCATCCCTTTCCTTTTTTTTTTCTTTAACACCATATGTTCAGTTTCTTCAAGTCAGGATATGCAAGAATCTGACAATCTGTTGAAAAAAAAAGAAGTCATGAAATGGGAACAGGCCTGGAAAAAATGACTGGATGAGAAAAAGCATGTTTGGCAAATATTTTCATACCACAAGAGGAAAAATTAAAGAAGCTTCCTTAAACATCTGTCCTTCTCACATACAGACTAATAACTGCTCCATGAGATTCATGCAGGAGTCTTCCCAAGCTCTCCATGGAGAAGCTGGGAACTGCACTTGGAATGTCTTGAAACTGAAGAGGTCTCTACTATTAAATCATCCAGAAACCACATATCTTTAAAAAGTAAAAAAAAACAAAAACCCAAAACATTGACAGTGTACTAGTATTATATCCAGGAATGGAGATGGATGCACTTTACCACAAAGACTTGTGAATGATAAACTGGACATATATCTATTTATCTAAGCATATGTGAGACCTGTATAGGGTGTCCTACCAGAATCTCTTTAGCAGTGCTGTTCTATGCATGTACAAAATTTAGAAGACTGTGAAGTCCTTGATGCCCTCTGAGCTTGGTTGTTGCTTGCCGACATTTCATTACCCAACTAGGTAACATCATCAATGCTAATGAGGATAGGTTTTGCCCCCCTGTACAAGAATCCCTGCCAGTGTTGGTGAGGGTGTAGTTTTCTCCTTGGTAGTTCCTTGATCAGGGTATTGCTTTCTGCTTGATTGTCTGCTTTATTTTGTGTCTCCTTGTGGTGCTTTGATTAGGGTATTGTTTTCTACTTGATTGTTTGTCTGGTGTTATTCTCCTTCTAAATGTTAATCCCTGAAAGCTAGTATATCTCAACAGGGAAAAACCCCACAATCATGGGCATTGATGATATTACCTACTTGGGTAATAAAACATCTGTAAGCAGACAGCTCTACCCTGAATTATATGTATTTGGAAGATTGCCATATCAAATGGATGACATTTGTTCTAATTCACATATTATTTTAGGAAGCACAGATTTGGTTGATTTATTGGTTTGTACCAGAGTCTACAAATATCTCAAGTTTTCTCAAGTACAGTATTTATTTATAAAGCAGGAGTCATAACAGTTTGGGAACTGAATGGTGAAATGCAGAAGGGGTATGTGCTTCTTTCTACTCTATTTTAACAGATTTTCATCTGTTGCTCTTTTCCTATTTCTCATCTGCTATTAGTTCACAAAATGGCAAGTGGGTATCACACAGAAAATGTACAGAGAATGCCTAGACCAGGGCTTTCCCACCTTTTCACCCATTGTACCACTTTTAGGATATGGCAATATCCAAGTACCATGAGTTGCCTAGAAGGAGTCAAAAACTTGATGACCAAAAAAAAAAAGGAAAAAAGTGATAAAGTACAGGTAGTCCTCGACTTACAACAGTTCACTTAGTGACTGTTTGAAGTTACAATGGCACTGAAAAAAGTGTCCCCCAAGCCACAGCTGAGCAAGACACCTGCCTGCCCACCTGGCAGCGCTCTTCCTCCTGTCCGAGGTTTTCATTGTTGTGAGCATTTCTGTTGAGGATTGGAAGTGGTGGGGGGGTGTTTGGTTTTTATTCCCCCCGTCTGCTGGGTGGTTGCATCAGGATTTGGTCACTTCACATGACCCTGAGACACTGACCATCATAAATATGAATCAGTTGCCAAGCATCTGAATGTAAATCACAAGACCCTGGAGATGCTGCAACATTCCAGCTGATCAGTGTTTCTTCTGGGCTCATCTGAAGCGCCAGGATCAGCGCCGAGCTCCAGCTGGAGCCTAGCGCTGATCCTGGCGCTTCCTCTAAGCCCTGACAGTCCCAAAGAAGCGCTGATCCTGGTGATTCCGCTGAGCCCTGACAGCCCTGCAGCTCCAGCCATCTCTCGCTCAGGCTTGTGCGGTGCTGCCATCAGTTCAGCTCATTCCCCTCCCCTGCTACCACTTTTCTAGGATGGTCGCGTACCATCTGCCAGGTGCCAATGTACCACAGGTGGTACCCGTACCACTGGTTGAAAAGCCCTGGTTTATAGGACAAAGCGGGTGGCAAAAGGGAACAGAGATGAAATTCCAACTCAGGTCATCTTCTAAGGACTTTTGAGTAAAGAGAAAGCTGCTGCATGCAACGTATTTCACACATTCTGGGTTTCTGCAGTGAAAATTCGAATGAGGTGAAAAAAGCAAGGGAGAAAACGAAAATGTCTGGAGGTTTTCTTCAAAAGCAACAGGGGCTATGAAAAGGAATCCATGTAAGGAGCAAGTGCAATGGATAAATAACAGAATAAATGAATGGATAGGGGAAGCTATTACTTAAAGTAAATATAGTGCCATCAAAATTCAAGATGTTTTATAAAATAACTCAAATGAAGGTTCTTGCCTTGCATGGCATCCTATATAATCTGTGCCTTGCTGTAGTAAAAGTAATAGATGAAGGGGAGGGAGATATGCGGTACTAGGGGGGGGGAGCATACAGTATTTTCTCTCAGCTGTGCATATTGGATTTACTTTTTGCAGGAGAGTAGGACTAAGGGACTGTTCTTTGCAAGTAAGTCATTATTATGACTAAAAAGACTACAAGGAGGTGAATATAAAGAAATCAATGGGAAGATGGAGTGAGACCATCAAGGAACTAATATTGATAAAATGGTACAAAATTAATACAGGGATATAAAGTAAGCCAGTTGTGAACCACATAAAAGTACAATCTATTTAAATGGCAGCTTTGCTTTATTGAAAGCTTCCTATGCTTCTTTCTGTTGAGATTGTAGGAGAACTTCCAGAAAAAGCTGAAGTCCACTCAGGAAACTATACTAATGCACAGTTAAGATTTCTCCAGAAAAGTATAGGTGAAACTCCCAATAGGTACAAGCATTTTCTGGACCGGCCAAAAAACTATTGTACTGAAATTCAGAATAGCATTGTGGAGCCATTGGAACTAAGATATAAAGGCTCTTCCTTTTAACATTGCAACACTGTGCTATGTTGAGATACTATACAGATAGCCCTCAACTTACAACAGTTAATTTAGTGACTGTTCAAAGTTACAACGGCACTTAAAAAGTGACTTATGACTGTTTTTCACACTTACAACCATTGCAGCATCCCGTTGATCATGTGATGCTTGGCAACTGGTTCATATTTATGACGGTTGCAGTGTTCTGGGGTCATGTGATCACCTTTTGCAAACTTCTGACCAGCAAATTTAATGGGAAAGCCAGATTCACTTAACTACTGTGTTACTAACTTAACAACTGCAAATGATTCACTTAATAACTGTGGCAAGAAAGGTCATAAAATGGGGCAAAACTCAGTTAACAACTGTCTCACTTAGCAACTTAAAGTTTAGGCTCAATTGTGCTGTAGCTGAGTCCATTCACCTTGATCTAGCTAGCCTCTTCTCTTCTTTCCTGCTACCTTTCCCAGCATTAGAGCCTTCTCTACAGAACTAGGTCATCACATAACATGTCCAAATTCCTTTGCAAATGTGAGAAATAAAAATAGACAAAGAAATATCCCAAGTGATAATATAAACTTGGAATCTTCTAAGGGAACCAAAAATTGTCAAGTTACTCCTCCACGCTCAGAAATGTCTGACATTTCTGTTTCACTGATAGGGAAACTGTTTGAAATGGCTAACAAATATGCTGCATTGTGGTTCATGAAGGAAGATTGAAATCAGTTGCTTCTTTATTTGTTTGCTTTTAGTTTTTACCCCTGGGAAGAGAAGACTAAGAAAGGATATGACTGTACTCTTCACATAAGTGAAGATGTTACATGGTAGAAGGCCAGTTTTTGTCCTCTGTTATTCCAGAATGCAAGACATACTGAAATTACAGGATGACAGATTCCAACAGCAATAACATTATGACTTATATACTGCTCCATAGTGCTTAACAGCACTCTCTAAGCAGTTTACACAGTCAGAATATTGTCTCCAACAATCTGGCTCCTCATTTTACTGACCTCTGAATGATGGAAGGCTGAGTCAACCTTGAGCCAGTCAGGACTGAACTCCTGGCAGTGAGCAGAGTCAACCTGCAATACTGCATTCTAACCACTGCACCACCACAGCTCAATAAGATGTTAGGGAGAAAAATACACCCTAACATTAAGGACACTTTGACAATGGAGCCAGTTTCTCAAGAAATAGCAGGCTTCCCTACTGCATGGGGTGTTCAAGTGCAAGCTACACAACCATGAGTTAGATATGCTTTAATTTGGTTTCCAATACTCAGAAATTCAGTGCCCTTAAATGCCCCCCTTTCAATTCTAGGATTTCCCCCCCTAAAACAGAAAATATTATAAAAATGCCAATAGATTATTATGGCTGGGCAGCCCTACAGTTTTAAGGTGAAAATGGTGTTTTAAGGTGCATAGGGATGTTCACAAAGCAACTGCTGCCAGCTCTTCGTGAAAAAGGTATCTATATCTTTTCTCAGGAATTTTCTGCAGGATATCTCCAGAGAGACATGTTTGCAGTAGGGAATTACCAATAATTGCTACAAACACACCCACATACATTATTTTGACCTTTAATCTGAAGGGCTGAGCAGTCCAAGAGATTGTGACATTATTGAAAGTATGAGAAGCAGAAGCAGAACTGAGCAGGAAATCTGGTTCCAGAAGGATGGGCTCCTTCCATAGCTATTCTATCAGTTTCTGTCCAAGAGTAAGCAGACATATGGATAAAAAAAAAAGTGGGGTGTAGAAAGTTTTGCTGTTTCAATTCTGCTCATTATTCTTATTGTTCCTTTTCTACTATTCTTGTCCTCAAGGGTGGGACACATTTAAGATGGTCATCTCAGTTTTGCTGTTAATATTTTAGTTTGTAGGACTCTGTTTTTTACTTGTTGCCCAGAAAATAATCAGTTCTCTCTCCAATGAATGTGATTCATAGAAAAAAAATTCTACCATGAGATTGACTTCTCTCTTTGGTCAGTTTCCAACCATTGTTTCTTGTCTTGCCCTCTGGTGCTTTGGAGAATAGTTTGACACCCTCTTCTTTATGGCAGCTTTGTGAACTCCTGGCAGTGGGCAGTTAGCCTGCAATACTGCATTCTAACCACTGCGCCACCACAGCTCCATGTGATATCAATCAATACCTCTCAGACTGGTTACTTAATATGTTTATTAAAAACTGGAGAAAAACTGGGTGGAGGACTGGAGAAGGAGTGAGTGATGAAAGGAGAGATGAAAAGAAGGACTTAAATCTAAGGAATTTTTTAAAGTAGGGTACTCTTCAGCTTTGCTTATGCAGGCCATAAATGATGAAAACTCCATTCCAATATCCCTGAAGGTATCAAAATGGGAAAAAGTTAATTTAATATATAAAAGCAAAAGGTAGGAGAGTAATCTACCTAAGATGTTCAGCATGTAATCATTTTTAGGGAAAAGTACTGAACTATCTGGACTTTTGAGTAGCTTCTAACAGGCGATTTCTCCTTCACGGTAATATTCCTGGTCTTCAGCCAATTTATGTGTCTATATTTCTGGATTTCAGTTAATTTATCAGTAAGACATGACTGTCAGATCAACAGAAATAAATGAAGTGGGGAAATTTAATCTACTGTTCAATCCAGCACAGGATGAAGGACACTTACTGTATACCATTCAAAGCCAGAGTTACAGGAAACAGTTCTCCTGCTTGACTCTGCAAAACACTGTTCTGTTAAGCCAGCGGTTCTCAACCTATGGGTTGCGACCCCATTTGGGGTCGATCGACCATTTCACGGGGGTCGCCAAGCAAGGCTGTCCGCCATTTTTTTCCCCTTTTCCGGCGGGTGCCTTACCTCCCTTGAGCTGGGCCAGCTGGTGGTCGGCCTGCTCTGTCTCTGCCGCTTGCCAGCTACACCTCGGCCGGCGCAGGGGGCGGAACCACGCATGCGTGGCGCTCCCGGGCAGGGAAAGTCCTCGAGTTATGACCGGTTGGGTAGTCCTCGGCTTATGACCGGTTTAGTCCTCGGCTTACGACCGGTTTAGTCCTCGACTTATGACCGGTTGGGGGTCGTGGCATTAAAAAGGTTGAGAACTACTGTGTTAAGCAGAGTGCTTGGATAAATAGCTTCTCTCTAATAACAAGTGCACCTTTCTGGCTTGGCTGACCAGCGGGACGAGGAGACATGGGATAGTTCCATGTGAGTGGCAGGCAAGTGCACGAGTGCATGCAACTCCATTTGCCACAGCCTAGTAGTGGGTCACAGCCTGGGGGCTGGGGACCCTGCACTAGGATCAGGGGTAGGCAACCTTGGCTCTTTTATGACTCGTGGACTTCAACTCCCAGAATTCCTGAGCCAGCCATGCTGGCTCAGGAATTCTGGGAGTTGAAGTCCACGAGTCATAAAAGAGCCAAGGTTGCCTACCCCTGCACTAGGGGATCAAATGTAGGAGTTCCACACTGGAGGTGGATGGTGGATTGATAACAGACTCCCCCTTTCCCTTCCCCCCGGCCCACTCTCTTCTCTTCCACCCATCCATCTTTTTCATTATCATATTGATGTGCAGATAGTCCTCGACTTACAACAGTTCATTTAGTGGCTGTTCGAAGTTACAACAGCACTGAAAAAGCAGCTTATATCTGTTTTTCACACTTATGACCATTGTGGCAACCTCATGGTCATGTGATCAAAATTCAGATGTTAGGCAACTGACTTATATTTGTGACAGTTGCAAAGTCCTGGGATCATGTGAACACCTTTTGAGACTTTCTGACAGCCAAAGTCAATGGGGAAGCCGGTGTAGGAGATGACCAGGCTGAGACCGAGGGGGGGGGTCAAACGCATCATAAGTGATGAATCCATGCATGCCAGCAAGAGATCTAAGTCCAGCCCGCTTTGAAGGCCTCTCTTATCTCCTGCGCATTTCTCTTAACGGTCAGTTGGCCAGATTCTTGTAGAGAGCTTAAGCTTGCAATAAATATTTATACTCATTTGAACTGCCCGAATCTCCTGATTTCCTGGGTGCTTGATAACCAGATTCACTTAACAGCCATGCTACCCACTTAACAACTGCAGTGATTCACTTAACATCTGTGGGAAGAAATGTAGTAAAATGGGGCAAAACTCGCTTAACAAATGTCTTTCTTAAGAACAGAAATGTTGGGCTCAATTGTGGTCGTGAACCGAGGACTACCTGTATTCTCATTGTGTTCCTTTTTCATTGTTTATTTCATGGTTTCTATTATTTTAGTTCTGTTCTCTTCACACTTTCATTTTCTTCCTTTTTATTATTGTAAGCCGCCTAGAGTAGCCCCATGGCAGAATAGGCGGTAACCAAAGCTTTGTAACTCTCCCCTGCAGCATGACGGATCATCTTCCTAGAAAGCCTTCCATTGCAAAGAGTTGATTTTTTTTTTTAAAAAAAATTTGATTGACTTACTCTGATGTGTCCTGGCAGCAGTACACAATATCCACTCAAGGGGATATCAAGTAGCTTCTTTTCTCAGTCCATCTGCTTTGAGCTGAGAAAAACATACAATTCCATTAAAGGAAGAAGGAAAAGATCGATCTGGGAGGTCCAATGTGCCACATGCCTTCCACCGGTTTCCATATTAATGACTCCATCTTCTTATTAAAGATGCTTTAAGCATGATGGACCACCGTGAAAATGATGCTTTAGGTACAACCCATGAGAATGCCACAATTTGTGCCTGCTCAGCATTAGCAGGTGGTGGACTATGGCTGATTGCACACCTTGTAAAGTATTATCGCGGAATTGTATAACCCTGCAAGTAGTAGCAACTAAACACAAGCCAGCAATGCTGATCATTTTATTCTTGTGATGCAGATTATGCTGCCAAAAGATTATAATGTTCTCAGGGTGTTAGTTTTTTTGCCAAGTGCCTGGCACGGTACCCAGGAATCAGCCTCCTTATTCCATATTCTGCAAAAAAAAGTGATTTTCATCACAAAGCCTCCCGTGTCTCTCTCTCTCTACCTGGATACTTCCAGATAGGAAGCAAATGTGTGGAGATTATCCAGTTAGTTCAACACCAAGATTAATATACCAGTGGATTGTTTCCTTCCTGGAAAGTTTTCTATATATAATCAATCATATTCCACTGAATCCCCCAAAAAATGGGGAACAGGGGGAGCTGTCATTAAAGCCTCACAGTTGAATTACTTCTTGCCTTTACAAATAATTTTATAACTTTACTTGCTTCAAAACAGAGTAGCAGTGTTACTAAGTGGAATTGGCTGATTCAATCATGTAGCGCTACTGCTTTGTCAGCTGCACTAAGTACCAATCCATTCCTGGCCAATTCAAGGTATTAAAGTTAAGCTTTAAAGCCTTTGTAGCCAGAGTAATTCAAGGAATATATTTTTAATTATTGCAGGTACCTTTTATGTCACATCAATTTTTAAAAAAGTGATTCTAAGCTGCTTATAAAAATAATATGCAACAACTATACAAATCATATTGTCAATCCTTATAGGCAGACCAGGTCAGGAAGCAAACTCTACAAGAAATACTATGTAGAATTCTGCTTTTTTGATATAGGCTATAATAATAGAATTTTGAAGGCCAGTGTTTCCATTTCCTTCTATTTTATACCAAAGCTTTTGCATTACACTATTTTGTTCTTCATGGTTTCCTAATAGTCTTATAATAATAATAATAATAATAATAATAATAATAATAATAATAATAATAACAACAACAACAACAACAACAACAACAATAATAATAATAGCAACAACAGTAGTAGTAGTAGTAGTAGTAGTAGAAGTAGCAATAGCAATAACAATAGCAATAATAATAAAGTTGGAAGGGACCATGGAGGTCATCTAGTCCAACCCCCTGCTCAGGCAGGAAACCCTATACCATTTCAGACAAATGGCTGTCCAGTTTCTTCTTAAAAACTTCCAGTGTTGTAGCATTCACAACTTCTGGAGGCAAGTTGTTCCACTTATTAATTTTTCTAACTGTCAGGAAATTTCTCCTTAGTTCTAGGTTGCTTCTCTCCTTGATTAGTTTCCACCCATTGCTTCTTGTCCTGCCTTCAGGTGCTTTGGAGAGTAGTTTGACTCCCTCTTCTTTGTGGCAACCCCTGAGATATCTGCTCCAAGAACACCTCTCTAGTTCTCTGTACACATAATATCAATAAATCCACTTCATAATTTAAAAAACCCCACAAGATAATGATGACATCATTAGATGTGCCCAGATGCATCCTAAATGCATGCACCCCTCACTCTACACCTCAATCTTGCAATACCTGCTTAAATAGCCAGATTTTCCTCTAATGTTCTGGACATGTTGATGTCATCAAATCAAAGCCCTCTTCTTTTCCCAGACTTTTTCCAATTTTGATAGTTGTGTATTTTCACTTTATGTATCCATATAATAAGATCTATTATATATTTATCTTTATTGTAACTTATATATTTTTTCTGATTATTGTTCTTCAGTTTTGAATAGTTTATATAACTTTATAATTGACCTCAAGTTCTATAATTACAGGGAAGAATTCTTATCATCCTCCTCATCATCATTATTAACATACTCTTCATCCCAGGGTAAGGAAATGCAGGAAAGGAGATTGCTGTGACATTGGCATATTGGTCTACCTATTGTTGGAGTAACTCTGCATTCTTCATAGAAAAGATAACAGAAAGATTAAACTTTCTTCATCATTCAAATGAAGATTACAATATATATATGTATAGGTATATGAGGAACTTTGCTTCATAGAAAGCATTTTATTCACAGGACATGATACAGTAGAATCCTTATTAGGGATGAGTGAAGTACTTCCTCAAAGCTGCTTCATGGAGCAACGTGACTCCTTACTTCTAGTGTGATACCTAAATTACTGTTAAAAAAAGAAGTGAATTGTTCACTGTTCCAGTTGTCTTCTCCAGCTGGTTTCAGTAGCTGGAAGAGGTTTTAAACAAGAGCTGTGCATAAATAAAAGCTGCTTCTCATACTTCCATTCAGCTGCTGGAAGCATTCTTCAAAGCTTAAAGGAGATGTAAAGTCTTTTTTAAACCAGACTGTGAGATTACATTGTTTCAACAAGAAGAATTGTGTTGCTTTATTCATGTTTGAAACTAAGATCTGTAAAAGATTCAGACTCTGCAATATCTGAGCTGACCAATTCAATGGTGAAAGCAGATAGCACAAGTATGGAAAAAATGCTTCGATCTTCAGGCCATATATAGAAATTAAAAATGTGATCCAGCTCATGACAGGTTCAATGCCTATAAGAAGCCTTTTAATGTTTTTCTCTTCCAAATAAAATCTCAAATCCAGGGAAGATCTCACCTTCATAACAAATAAAGATTTTAGGCAATTCAGTATACTGTAAAAATTGGATCAGACAAAAAGATACAGAAAATTGGATCTTGACTCTTGAGCTTACTGGGCTGTGTCTTTAAATCCTCAACATAATGGCAAGATCTAAAAGGATAAGTATGATGTGATTAATTTATATCCCCATCAAGATAGAATAGGATAGAGGAAATATAAGAATTAGTTACTTTCATAAATCTGATTTCTTCGATCAGTGTAATAAATCTCCGTTGCATTAGCCAGTAATAAAAAAGAAGTTCAAAATCCAAATAAAAGACTGTCTTAAATCAATTATTTCCATCCAGTGAAGGTCATGTTTGCATGAATAAAATTAGCATTCAGCAGCAATATCTTCACAGAATTGTGTAGTTTCAAACAAAGGATTTCAAATATAAGATCTGGAAGCCATTCCCCAAATGTAACTTTATCGAAATTGTTTGTGTAACTATGCAAATCAGCTTCATGCTACCTTTCCAATATATTCTTTTAAACATATATCATAAATTCTTTTTTATCTTATGAACTTGCATATTTAAAACAATGACCATCATAGTCACATGATCTCAGCAGTTTCAGCATCCTGGAGTCACATGGTCACCCAGACAACTTCTGACAGGCAAAATCAATGGCAGAAGCCAAATTTACTTAATGACCATGTGATTCCCTTAATGACCACAGCAAAAAAGGTCATGCAAAACTGATGAAGCTTCTTGAATGAGAAGCAAAACATCTTCTTATCTTCCTCAAGGAAAAACAGTCCAGTTGCTCTTGAAAAAGCAGCTTTCTGACTATGAAGCCATTTGTTTTTAAAAATGCAAATTTAAAATAAAATCTGGATAAAGAAAAAATTATGCTAACAGGTGAATCAGGAACCATAATTAGAAAAGTACCTAATTTATCTGCATGAAAATACAATATACTCTTAGCTCTCCCAAAGATGCTTTTTCACGAGGCAATTGGACTTCCTTGTTTTCCCATCCAGGAAGCTTCTTCAGCTCTGACTGGATGGTTATCTTTGGGATAACTATGACCTGGATGACTGAGAATCTCCATAGATATGTACTCTTAGCTCGTTAATCCTTCAGGGGTTCATATTCCTTTATCCAAATCATCAACTTTATTGCTTTGTGTTTGAATTGATTTGTTGTTACCTTGATCATTCTGAAGTCAGTGTGTTGCTATAAACCAATATATTTTAAGAAGAAAGAAATGATGGCCTATATATTATTATGCTAAACAGTGTTTCAAATGGAAAATCAGTGTTACATGAGTCAGGTGAATCTCCAAATTGAATCTACCTTCCAAATTGAGTAGATAATTTGAGGTGTTTTTTTAATTGATTCAGAAAATCTTATCAACCAAGATCACTATTTCAAACAAAGTATCCAACCAAATATTTATTCTGAATACTTTGAACAAATGTTTGATGTTGCTTGCTTTGGTATCAGTATTGATGGATAATATAAGGAATTCTTGAAAGGATGATGTAGATCAGGGGTAGTGAACCTTGGCTCTTTTATGACTCATGGACTTCAACTCCCAGAATTCCTGAGCCAGCATGGGGAAAACTTTGGCCCCCTCATGACTTGTGGACTTCAACTCCCAGAATTCCTGAGCCAGCATGGAGGAACTAAGGCCTCTTCATGACTCGTGGACTTCAACTCCCAGAATTCCTGAGCCAGCATGGCTCAGCTTGGAAACCTCTCCCTTTCCCCTCAGCATGGCTGACCCAGGAATTCTGGGAGTTGAAGTCCACGAGTCATAAAAGAGCCAAGGTTGCCTACCCCTGATGTAGATGAACATACTGTATGATAGTGTGTTGCTAGCTAAGAATCTGGATGGATCTGAAAGACAGATTAGTTGCTCCATTCATAGGTGTTGAATAGATTTAGCAGATTTAAAATATATATCTTCACATACCATAAAGCTCCCACCATATTCATCACTACAGACATAAGCAAAATATTCTAGCAAAGAGGATCTTTGATGTCTTCTGGTACTTTCTAATGTGCAGCTGGAAAAAAGAATTGTGTTTAATAAAGCAATGAGCAAATGAAACTTTTCACTGTATTTAGGGGCAGAAGATTTCACTCACCACTCCCAGTGGTGCAGAAATTGTCTAATAGTTTTCTGAGGATAAAATCTTGCCGTTCACTGCTTATTTTGATTTCCCTGTTTCTCATGCCCTCTTGTTGAGTCTGCTCATTTTTGTTTCAGTGCCCCATTTTTCTTTGTATAAATTTGGTTTGTCTCTGTTTCATAATAGGTTTATTCTTAGAGTTAGCATAAAGTTTCATATAGTTGTTTTGCATATTTCTCTGCAATAAACACTTTTGACTTGTTTGCAGTTTTAGCTAATCTGTACATTAATCTATTAATTTTGTTAACAAATTAATTAAGACTTAATCCCTGAGGAGAATTTCTTCCTGTCACCCCCAATTCCAATATTGTGCTGAGAGATTTTCTTTTTCCCTTAACCACTAAGGGAACCTGTGGTACCAGGCCGTGGCCTGTTGAACACTGGGCCACGGGAATGGCTGGTGAGTGCCATTCTCTAAAATTCTTCTGTTTGCTTACTTTTTTTAAAAAAATGTTTCTGCAGGGGGAAAAATGAAAATCCCTGGCATACACTCTGGGGAAGGCTCTTAAAATAAAATTATATGATGAGATTTTTATCAATAGTATTTATTTTTCCATAGTATGTAGAGTGAATGAGTTAAAAGAAGCATATCAACATTTTTCCAAAAACATTTATTCTCAGAATATAATTGTTTTGAGAAATTTGAACTCAGATCTCATTGTACCTCTTAATAAACAAATATAATGCTAATCATTTTTTTATTTTTTATTTAGAATTTAGAAGGGCTGGGGAAAAGGCACCTAGAGTCTTAAATGGAAGGAATGTTGCTCCCTAACCAAAATACATGTTTAGAAAAAGCTTACATTTTTAATATAAGATTTCACTTCAGCCTTCGTTTCCAGAAACTGTTAAATCCTGCTTGTACTTAGAGCTATTAAACAGAAATATTTCTCATCTGTGCAAAATGTATCGTGCTGTAAATAATTTATTGGTCTGTCTCTAGGGAGTTAAGCTTTGCTAAAGACACCAAATTAATCATTGAACCAGTGGTGTTTGCCTGATGGTTAAGAAATGAGAAACTGTAAAATTACAGAAAGCCCATCGCTTGTTCTCTCAGCATGCTGTTAATGGAAATTTCATATTATCAGGGGGGGAAAAGGTGCATAATAATGAATTTATCATCTATATTGAAAGTGGTGCTGTGGTAGCACAGTAGTTAGAATGCAGTATTGCAGGCTGACTCTGCCCACTGCCAGGAGTTCAATCCTGACCCGCTCAAGGTTAACTCAGCCTTCCGTCCTTCTGAGGTCAATAAAATGAGAACCCTGATAGTTGAAGGCAATATGCTCACATTTGTAAACCTCTCAGGAAGTGCTGTAAAGCACTATAAAGCAGAATATAAGTCTAAGGGCTCGTGCTATTGCTAAAGTCATGCATTGTGTGTGTGTGTGTGTGTGTGTGTGTGCACGTGCTTGTGCATGCATGTGTGCATGAATTATACTGTATGCATAGTTCAATTTAAAAACTAGCAGAATTTTGTATTTTGTAGTCAAGATGTAGAAGGTGATGGCCAGTTATGGTGATCAACTTCAGTTAAAAATAGATACTTATATTGTCTCCATTAGCCATTCTAACCTGTCCCCAAAATGTTTACCACTATTTCTTTCATTTCTATTTTTTAAGAATGCTCATCACTTCCAAATAAGGCCAAACATACTCTTAAAACCAAAAATGATACTAGAAATAGTCTAGGAATCCAACCTGGCTTTGGTGATAGTCAATATGGTACACTACACTGATCCTTCAAAGGTATTCTTATGTTTTTTACATAAAATCTGAACAAAATTAAGGCAGATTCCCAGGCATTTTTCTCAATTATGTATCAAAAGAGAATACTTGAAAATATTTGGTTGGATCATATGGCAGTTCCTAAAGATATTACTATCTAACTAGCAGTTTATTTAATAGTAACAAGGACCACATTTGGTCTACATTTTTACTACACCTGTGTCAAACAAGGAGAATAGATGAAATATTTAGAACATAGAATAACAGAGTTGGAAGGGTCTTTGGAGGGCTTCTAGTCTAACCCCCTGATCAAGCAGGAGATCCTATAGCAGTGATGGCAAACCTTTTAGAGACCGAGTGCCCAAACCGCAACCCAAAACCCACTTATGTATCACCGGGTGCCAGGTGGGTGTGGCCCACTCGGCGGGTGCAGCTACAGTGGGCTTTGCAGACTGGGTGGGCGTGGCCACTGGATGGGTGTGGCTGCAGTAGTCATGGCAGATTGGTTGGGCATGGCCGGGGTGGGCTTGGCCACCTCGATGTTGCTTATGGGGAGGGACACCTGTGGGAGCCGGGCAGGATTGGGAGAGATCAACCGGTTCTCTGTGTGGATGCCGCTTCTGGAAGTCCATTCTGGCCTGGGCAACAAAAAATTAGCTACCGGTTTTGCCGAACTGGTGTGAACTGGCTGACACAAAGAACATAGAACATAGAATAATAGAATAAGAAGGGACCTTGGAGGTGTTCTAGTCCAACCTCCTGCTCAAGGAGAGGAACAGAGAGACTCAGGGAGACTCAAAGAGACAGAAAGCGGTCAACCTATTCTCCAAAGCATCTGAGGGCAGAACAAGAAGCAATGGATGGAAACTCCTTGATGGTGAAAACAATTAATCAATTGAACAGTGTGCTTCCAGAGGTTGTGGGTGCTCCAACACTGGAGGTTTTTAAGAAGAGATTGGACAACCATTTGTCTGAAATGGTCTAAGCTTGAGCAGGGGGTTGGACTAGAAGACCTGCAAGGTCTTATTCTGTTGGCCAAGCTTTACAGCGATAGCACATTTTGAAATCCTTGCCTTGTATTATTCTGAACATTTTTGCCTTGTATATTCATATTACGGTGATAGCTAAACCTGAGAAATTTGATGTGATTATTCGTTGCAAGTGGCCAATGAAGAAGGTTGGCAGAAATGTGATGGTGGCTAGCAACTAGGTTGGCTTCAAAAAAGGGTTGTGCCGTGGAAGTCACAAGGATGAAAAATTATTGCTCTTGACAGCAATTTGTCTTTAAAGGTGACCTTCTGGAAATCTAGTGGGTTTCTTTGTGCAGATCGTTGATTGCTGTGAGAACAGATGGCTGGACTAGATGGCCAGGGGGCAATCCAACAGAGCACTGTTTACGTTCTTATATTCTTTGACATATTTTTGCTTTGGCTGTTGCTGTTGCTAAAATCAGCTAAATGAAACTTAATTGGTCGGAATTTTCTAAAATTCTAAATGTCTTGCTGCCTTCAGCCAACAAAATGAAAATGGAGAGCTTTTTGATACATATCTTCTTTAGGTCTTCTATCTTCAGCTAAGATATATCTGGTTTATTTCCCTCTTTAGATTGAGGGTGTTTGTGTTGTTATGCTATGTTATGCTGTGCTATGCTATAAAATTTGTTTAATAACCTGAAACCAGATAAAAAATCAGAAGAAAATGAATTTAAATGATGATTACAAAATACTAACATTATAGGATTATGTCCACTGTTTACCATTTTAGGACATATTTCCCTAAATTTTATAAGCAATATAGGCTAGCAATCCTGAATAGTTAGGAAAGGAATAATGGATAGTTCAAGACAGCATTTAAATATCAATGTATTCCCCTATATAGTGAACATACTCCAAAATGTATTGAAGATTTAAATAACATTGTTCCAGATGTCCATTTACATTCCATCTGCAGACATCTGCAAATTGCAATGTAGGATTTCCTTTTAATTGCAACTTTTAAAATACAGCCATACTTAACATATATTATTTCATGGACAGCAATTGAGATATAGCAAGGAGACTTAATAACTCATATGCTCAACACAGCAGGTGGATTTTCCTTGGTTTTGTTAGAACATATATTCCAATCACAATAAAATTTATGACCCCTGCTGCCTTAAATGTAAACTAGCTTGCAATCAATTTGCTTTAATAAAATTAATGCTCAACTGTAGAAGCAGAGATAGAGAGTTCTTTGATGCTTTTGTGCAAGTGTAATGGGATGCAAGTATTACAGACTAGACATATCACATGTCAACGAAGAACTTTCCCACTAAAGAAAGATTTAAGGTTGTGTAGCTTCAATTCATCAGTTGGATACCAAAATTTTAATTATCTTACAAGAGAGATTCAGAGATTTCGTTTTTTGAAAAATGGGACTTCATAAACAACTTGCAAAATTATGCTTCCTGGATGTTTATTTGAACTATCAGACAAAATCAATCATTCTATCAAACAAATAATCTCTGCCCAAAAATAAGGTTGACCCCAGTTGCCTATATATCCTAGGCTTTATACTTTGCATCCTAATTAAGTTGAATAATCAACAAGCAACAATAACTACATTTAACTGCAGGTTAAATGAACAGAACAGAAGAGCTGTGTATATCAAAATGTTTAACCTTGGCTGGATTGTACTTGGTTTTCATAAGCAAAATTTCTACCCCAAAACTAGCATTTGTAAAAAAAAATGTTGCCAACAAGTATTGATATCTTTTGTTAGTTTCAGAACAATATCTTATCAACTCTTTTTGTAGTTTGTGGGTCCCAGCTAAAGAATTCTTATAGAGTCATTAACACTAAATTTCTCATATGAAATTGATGTTATCCATTCAGTTGAGTCTGACTCTTGGTGATTCTACATGGGTCTCTCCACATCTCCACAACTTCTGATCTTGTACTACTTCTTTGAGTTTTTCTATGCTCTGGCTGATGTCAGCTTTGACGTCCAGCCACTGTATTCTTTGATGGCCTGGTTTCCATTTACTGCTAACTCTTCAAAACATAATTGTTTTCTCCAGTGAATTCCCCCACATGACAGGGCCAAAGTAAGTAAGACACAGTTTTGTGATTTTGCCTTCCAGTGATATGTCTGGTGTTTTGCATTCCAGTAGTTGCTTGTTGGTCATCTTAACTGTTCAAGGAAATACAGGAGCCTTCTCACATTTCTCTGGAGTAACAATGCATCAGGAAGTGCAAGATTAAGAAGTAAAGGTTTTTGCTAGATTTCAAATACTTCAAATCATAGCAATCAAGGGCCAATTCAGAATAAAACACTGGAAGTCCAGCAATTAGGCAGGCAAAAGCCAAAGGTGAAAAAAGTAAGCCAATCGGAATTAAAAGAAGCAAGAATCCAGGTATTACACAGTAAGGCAGCAACACATTTTTGAAATTCATATGAATTTGAAATTCAGCTTCCCAAAAGAGCAGTCCCACATTCTGAGAGCAGAAGCAACAGCCACTTAGGAAGAAAGACATATGAAATGGAGCACAGAATACAGGCAGTTCACAACTTGCCACCATAATTGAGCCCAACATTTCTGTTGCTAAGCGAGACATTTGTTAAGTGATTTTTGCCCCCATTTTATGACCTTTCTTGCCATATTTGTTATGTGAGTCACTGCAGTTAGTACCACAGTTGCAAAATGAACCTGGCTTCCCCATTGAATTTGCTTGCCAGAAGGCTGCAAAAGGTGATCACATGACCCTGGGACAATGTAATCGTCATAAACATGAGTCAGTTGCCAATCACCTGATCATGGGGATGCTGAAACAATCGTAAGTCTGAAAAACAATCAAAAGTCACTTTTTTCAGTGCCGTAGGAACTTTGGTCACTAAACAAACTGTTGTAAGTTGACGACTACTTGTAATTGACTGTATCCAAACTAAGAACTTAACTTCACTAATCACTCCCTATTCCAGTTATCTTTCTTTCAATTCAGGGTTCTTATCCTTGCTTAAGGGGCGATGAACTTGTGTTTCTTATTAAAGAATTGCATATTTTCATTTCAGATCCAGACAAAAAGACCACCATACCATTTCTGATGAGTTGCTTTCTAAGTCATAACAGAGTGCCCAGGGACTAACCTGACAACTGAAGTTCTGGTAGCTTCTGACTAAGGCTTCAATAATACCCCAAAACTTAATAATGACATCTTTTCTAAAGCTAAATCTTGTTACCAAAGTTTGGGGTTAGGCACAGGAGAGTGGGTGCCAATTCAATAAAATCTGTATATGAATAATAAACATCTTCCTTTATTATGGGCAGATTTGCAGATGCTGTACTTAAGGCTCCTCCTTGGAGTAAATAGGAAGTTCCCTATTGACATGAGACATACATTGGTCCTGACAACTGAAGTCGATTCTGCCTCATCAATATGAGAAAAACAGCACAAGTCTCTCTTCCCCTGGTTGGCTGAATATTTACATTTATTCTCTCATTACCAGCTCAGTGTGTGTTTCCAACTACATTGTATTAGCTACCACATTCGATTCCCTACCTGATCTGTCTGCTCCAATCTTTGTAAAGAATCTTGTCCTGCACACTAACTGGAATACTAACAAGCGAGGGCTGCAGTCTTTAGGAAAGGCATAGTAATTGCCAACAGAGCATCTGCAGAGCTGCCACCGTTATTTTTGCCTGCGGAGAAATTTGAAATGAATTTGATGAGTTTCTGCTCAGGTGGGAATTCTCCAGGAACTTAAAAAGAATTTCAAGCTGATAAGAAGCATTCCTTCAAAACATTTCACATGGCCCTGATGTGATACACTTTTGTTCATTTTTTGATTGATTGATTAAACTTTTTGGGAGCTTTTCAATAATGAAGCATACAAAAGCTTTGCAAAAGCATTGGGTTTTGTACATACAATAAGGCTATCTGTGAACCAAAGAAGGCTGGAGTGATGTGAATAAGGATGGAAAATTATTTCCCCTTGCTGGGAGTGGATTTGGATTTTCAGTCCAATAGACCATGAAGAGACAAATATCCAGCTATTGAAATGTTAATCTTTCATCTCGTCAAACGAAAACCTGATTCACTTTAGGGAATATGTAAGATCCTTTTGCTTTTACTTATGGTTGCATAGTCAGTTCAAGAAGTGCTGAAAAAGGGAATCTCATCCAAGTTGTTTCCAAGAACTGTACATTGTATTAAGCATGCAGGGCATTTTTTTCTCCATTTTCTCTCTTCCCCTAAAGCAGGGGTAGGCAACCTTGGCTCTTTTATGACTCGTGGACTTCAACTCCCAGAATTCCTGAGCCAGCCATGCTGAGGGGAAAGGGAGAGTTTCCAAGCTGAGCCATGCTGGCTCAGGAAATCTGGGAGTTGAAGTCCACGAGTCATAAAAGAGCCAAGGTTGCCTACCCCTGCCCTAAAGAGACCAGTAATATTATGTCTGCATATAGCCCCTCTTTGAGGAAGATGGGCAGTTAAGAAATACAATATATATATAAATAAAGTAAATAAAATATTATTATTATGGCGGGTCGCACCATCAGTCAGATGTTTAAACAGGATTTAGCATTTTAGTCCATCTATGCAGTATTTCCCAAGGACCTGGGATAGGCAGATGTTATTATTTAATAATATCAAAGGTATTGTTGCAAGATGTAAGCTGTGCCAAGTAAAGCTGCCTTTTGTAATTGACAGATGGTGATTTTGTCAATGCTGATAGTATTGTGCTCCAGATGTTTTGGTATTGCACCTAAGGTACCTATTATGATAAATAATTCTTTTGCTTTCTTTTGCCACAGTAATTTTACTTTTATTTGCAGCTCCATGTACCTTGTGATTTTCTCCAGTTCTTTCTCTTCTCTTTTGCTGTCTCCTGGTATTGCAATGTCCACAATCCAGGCATTTTTAAATCTTTCTTACTAACAATTGTTAAATCTGGGGGGGGGGGTTTTCTGCAGCAGATGCTTGTCTGCTGGAATTCTAAAATCCTAGAGCACTTTGGCTTCTTTATTTTGTATTGCTTTATCTTTTTTGTGGTCCCGCCAGCTTTCCCTTGCAGTCAAATGATATTTCTTGCAGTTATTCCAGTGCACTATTGTTGCTATTTTATCATCCTGTTGTTTCTAATCAGTTAGTGCAGCGGTTCTCAACCTATGGGTCGCGACCCCATTTGGGGTCGATCGACCATTTCACGGGGGTCGCCAAGCAAGGCTGTCTGCCATTTTTTTTCCCTTTTCCGGTGGGCGCCTTACCTCCCTTGGGCTGGGCCAGCTAGTGGTCGGCCTGCTCAGTCTCTGCCGCTTGCCAGCTACGCCTCGGCCGGCTCAGGGGGCGGAACCACGCATGCGCGGCGCTCCCGGGCAGGGAAAGTCCTCGACTTACGACCGGTTGGGTAGTCCTCAACTTACGACCGGTTTAGTCCTCGACTTACGACCGGTTTAGTCCTCGACTTACGACCGGTTTAGTCCTCGACTTACGACCGGTTGGGGTCGCGGCATTAAAAAGGTTGAGAACCACTGAGTTAGTGCAATCTTTTTGCAGCAACTAACTAGGTGCTGCACTGTTTCTTCAGCTTTGCAAAGGTAGCATTTGCTGTCTTCTCAGTTCTGACTTTGTATGCATTTGTCCTTAAGGCTTGGTCTTTGCAGCCAGAATTAGCCCTTCTGTCTCTTTCTTCAACTTTCCTGCTCTTAGACATTTCCGGGTTTTGTTGTTATCTTGCCTACTAGTTGTTGTTTTCATTGTTTTTCATGTACTGCCCATATAATACTTTATCTTGCAGTATCTCTTTCCTATTCTTCATTTGGTCTTTCTTGTAGGCCAGCTTGATCTCTCTGACACTTTGTAAAACTTCATGGTGTATTGGCTTGAGTGCTTCTTCTCTGTCCTTCAAATATTCTTCCAATGTTCTTTTTTTCTTCTTCAGCTTCTGGTATACTTGCAGCATTCTGTGCTCACCTATGCTCCTTGGTAAATAGAGTCTGTCAACATTGCTGCGTGGATGAAGGGCATGATGCATAGTCACTTTTCTGGTGTTCCTATCCAGAGTTTTTAGTTCTTCTTGAGTCCAGTCCACTATTTCAGCTGTGTATCTAATGACTGGAATTGCACAAGTCTTAATCACCTTTATGATATTTCCAATATTGAGATTGGACTTTAAAATCTTCTTCACTCTTTTGATGTATTCACTAATGACCTTCTTCTTGATTTCAATGTGTTTTATGTTGTCAGCTTGAAGAATGCCCATGTATTTATAGTGACCTTCTTAATTCAGACTCTTGATGTTATTTTCAGAGGGTATCTCAGTTGTTTCATTTTTCATTATTTTCCCTCTATTGATGGTGAAGGTGGCAGATTTCTTCAGTGCAAGCCCCATTGCAATATCTGGGCTGTATATTTGGATATTATTGATCAGCAATTCTGTTTCAAATGGTGTTTGGTTCATATAATTTCTGATCATTCAGTAAAGGAGGTAGAATAGACTGACAGTCATTTTTGATGTTTGGTAGCCATAGTCAACTTGTTGAGTACTGTTGACAGAGGAATCACTGCAATAACAAATAGTAGTGGTGATAGTGAGTCTGCCTGGAAGATTCCTCTCTTATTAACCTCTCCCAGTCTCTCACCATTGACCAGCAACTGTGTCTTCCCTTGTGCCATTGATCTTTGCACAAAGTTTCTAATTTTTCTACTGACTCCTGTTATTTCTAGGCACTTGATAATCCAGTCAAGTGGCAAATAATCAAATGCCTTCTTGTAATCAATCCAGGCTATATTCAATTTGGATTTCCTTCTCTTGTAGTTTTCCAAAATCATCCCATCAATTAGGAGTTGATCTTTTGTTCTTCTGCTTTTTGGGTGGTTTCCTTTCTGCTCAGGTGGAAAAAGCTTATTTTCAGCTAGATGTTTTGGACTGCATCTGCTGTGACACCAATCAGCAATTTGGAAAGTTGTTGGTAAGAATGTAATTGGCCTGGAGTTAACTAGTGCTGCCACTTTTGCTGGATCTTTCATTATCAGGTAAATTTTGCCAGAGATTAACCAATCTTCAATTTCACCTCTTGCAGTATGTTATTAAACTGTGGGCGTAGACCAGTCAAAATGTAGTTCATCTTTACTTGGTATTGACCAATTCTTGATCTTCCTTGCTCTTTTCTCCATTGTTTCTTCTGTTATTACATTTTTTTTCATTTCATCTTTTTCTTTATTCTTATCCACCTCCTTCAGACATTCTTGTTGTATATCTTTGAGTTGTGCCATCTGCACCCAGAACTGCACTGTTTCTTCTTTGTCAGATGTTGACTGATTCACTGAAGTCTCTCCATTGATGGAATGATAGAAACTATTCTGATTCAACTGAAATTGGAGATTCTGCCTATTATGTGCAATTTAAGTTTTGTATGTGCTGATCTTCTTGGCTATAATTGATATTTACCATTGTATTACTTCCAGTGCTTCTTTGATGTTCCTTGTTTCTAAATGAGAGTTTTTAAACAGGTATACTTTGCTTTTCTTAATTCTTAAACTTTTCTTTCATCTGTTTGTTATTGTTATTGTTATTACTATTATTATTGTTGTTCTCTGAGGAGAGATGCTACCATCAATGTTGAAAAGGACAGATTTAAATGTCCAGGAGGAAGGCAAGACTGAAAAAAAATCACAAGTAAACAAATAGAGAAAAAATAAAAATATTATGATTCAGAAAAACAAAGTTAGGAACTCATGTGGTTATACTACTAACAGCTGTAAACATTAAAAAGGGCTGGATAAAAACATGAATTAGGAAACTTCCTAACTATGCTATTTCTAATGTCTTTGCAGCTTGAACTTCATGGAAAGAAAACAGAATCAGGGGGTTAACAATAGACATATAAATCATTTCACGGTGCGTTAATTTGATATTATTTATGAAACTAATCTATGCAATTTCCCCACTGCTGATAATACTTTATATACTTTTGTTTCAGTATGTTCTCCCTTTGTTTTGTAGCTGGACTTCCTTTCCCTGCATGTTGTATATACCACAGATGTGATAAAGGGCATAAATTAGATCATAGGGAAAACTTCCTTTCATTTCATATCTGTCTTTACTTAATATTTAATGTTAAACACTATTGTCTTTTATCATGCCCACATGGCCAATTGAGAGAGAAGGAAGTTGATGTTTTGGAGATAAATTAGCTTTATTGCTTTGTGTTCCTATAGTGCTCTAAATGAACTTTTCTGGTCTTTTTTGTTGTTGTTATCCTTCGGCTTCTGAAAATCTATTACACTCAACCATCTTCTGGCTATACTAGATATGCAAGTAGTCTCAAGAAATGAAAACTTTTATCAGATTTCATTGATACATTGATCAATTACAACTGGACTTGATTAAATCAGGGGCTAATTGTAATCAGTATTCAGGGTAAATTTAATGGCTAGTTTTCTTTTTGTGCTCAATGTTCTTATTCTCAAAAAAAAAGAGAGAAACAAAAAATGAAGAATGGTAGTTTTATTGTACAAGTGTACATTGAGCTCATGTTTATTCCTAAATTAATATTATGCCTTGAACTGAGTGTTGTATGTTCCAATATGAAATGCATTTAGGGCTTTATATGGTCTCTATCCCATTCATGTCAATACTTAGGGCAGACCTTAGATTTTCCCTTTCCTTTGGAATTAACATGGTCACTAACACGTTCTGCTTTATTCTTCATTGACATACTAGCATGTACAAGAGCCCCTGGTGGCACAGTGGTCAGAATGTAGTATTGCAGGCAAACTCTGCCCACAGCCTGGGGCTTGATCCTGCCCGGGCTCAAGTTTGATTCAGTCTTCCATCCTTCCAAAGTCAGTAAAATGGAGACCCAGATTGTGGGTGTCAATATGCAAATAATGCTTCTACATTGCAATCCACTGAGAGAGTGCTGTAAAGCACTATGGGGTGGTATATAAGACTAAACGCTATTGTTAAGTACAGAGCGTTTTTGCTGTGAACTACCCTAGTCACTTTAAGTTAAAACATGATCAGAGGCAAGAAACTGAGAACCAGAATTAACCTTTATATATTGCTACTGCTTTTGCTGTTGTTAAGAGAGCTCCGTGTGTTACAGTTGCACCATTTGAACCTAGTCATACTTTGTGCATACTTATTTTTCACCCTATTTGATTTATAAGTCACCAACAAAAAAAAAACAAAACCTCCAAATTAATAAATAATACATTAAAAAAATCAAAGTATAGAAAGTCTATCTGCCGTATTGTCAGAAAGCCATTTTGCATAGTGTTGTCTACCTTACTAAATAATATAATCAGGGCATGTATATTCCCTCTGCATAATCCTTTGTTTGCATAGTCAATGGAGAAGCCAGATATGTATTATAGAGATTAAAGTATGAGCCATATACAGAATTCAGTTGCAATGGATACAATAGTGGAAGATCTGAACAACCATATCAGGGACCAGATAGTTATGAAGAAAATCTATCCAAGTGGTTGGCAAGAGTCAATACTGAGATGATACCACATAATCAATCATCTAGAAATCACCACCCATATATCACTCCTAATTTTTTTCCAGTTCTGAAAAAATATAAAATGTCTTTCAAATATTTGAATGTGTGAATATTTCCCTCTATCCCTTTCTCTTCATTTTGAATATAGCCAAATGTTTTGGAGTTTATCTGATCTGTATTTTTCACAAACTGCAAAAGGCATGATTGAGTGGTTGAATGGTTGACCATGTGGAATTTTCCATTTGTGCATATTAAATGCCTGATTATTCCTGATGGGTGGGTTGTTTACAGAGAGATAATAATTAGGGAATGACTTTTGAATAATTTTGTCCAGTCCAATTTGTTCAGACATGATGTAGGCAACTGACCACAATAATTGTACAAATTAGCAGTAGCTGAAATAACATTTGCATTTCTTTTGCTATGGATGGAATTACAGAAGTGATGTTGATGGCATGCATGCAGAGACCCAGAGACTTTGCCAAATGATGGCTTTTAAATTTTGATTGTTTCACATGTTTGAGTATGTACAACCCTGCTTTGAAAAACAGAGTAAGAAATACAAGTGATCAAGTCCCAATGGAATGACAAGCGTGTTGATGATAAATTCATTAAGACTGGTGTACTGTTGGGATTCCTTTTCTATTGTTAAATATTGCTACTACTTGACATTTTTGAAATTGTACAGTCATTATTGACCAGGGTTATTAATCCTGCAAAGGAAGACAAATGCTACCAAAAGTTGACTGTCATGGGTATTCTTACCTTCAAGTACACAAGCTTTCCATAACTTCCATATCAAACCTCCCAGATGATTTGATATGATACATATTGTGAGTACCAGGTTGGAAAAGATTGATGTACAGAATTCCTTGTACTGATAGAAGACAATATTTGTGGTTCAAGGTTGAACCAATCAAGAAACTACCAATGCAGACAAACAAGCTAATAGTAAACCACAGCCTTTGCTTACCCCCCTCCCCCACCACTGATTTATCACTGATATTTCTAGCATTTGAAAAGCTTATTCATAACACCAACACTAACAAGGCAAGTCACTAGTATATAACAAGAAAGCAAACCCCATTCCTTTCTAGCACTGATGATGATACCCAGTTTGGTAATGAAACGTCTGCAAGAAAATCACAAACCTCAAAGGGTATCATGGCCCCCACAAAACAATAAATGAAAAGTCATGTCTCCAGTGACAAAATAGCTTTCTGATGTAGTGACAATATAAGATTTTCTATACAGGCATCTGCAGTAACTTTAAAAAAAACATTTTATGGAGAATTAATAGCAAGCCACTGTTAAACTTATCCTTTCTGTCTATTATTTTCCCTGTTTTCCTTTCTTTCAGTTTGCTGTAAGTGGAATACCTTAGGGGGATTTTAAAGATCAGAATAAAATTTGCAGAACAAGTCCAAGCCACTACCACAGTTAATTTGTTTTTGCTGAGTCCATTCTTCAGTATTGATTTTTCTATCTGGGCAATACATTGCCAGGAGCAAGAATTATTTGCAGCTGAAAGCATTTGTTTTATTTGTTTATTTTAGTGTAGATAGATTCCATTTCTGTATATTTATAGCTCATATAAAGAAAGGAGAGAAGAACATATAAAGGCACAGGGGATGGTAGAGAGGGAGGGAGGGAGAGGGAGGGAGAGAAAATAGGAAATACTACAGCATCTTTTCTAAATTTTCTCCTATCCCAGTCAGCCATGTTTTATGGGAATTATGGATAAGCTTTTCAAATGCTAGAAATATCAGTGATAAAGCATTGTGGGGAGGGGGGAAGCAAAGGATTTTTTTTCATTACTGAGGTAAAACTCCAAGAGGGGAGGGAGAACACTAAATTCTGTGACTGACAGGTCTTCTCAAGATAGGATAGGGAACTAGGCTAGGCTACCTACTAGAGTGAACTACTAGAACTCCATTTATTGTTATTTGGATATAAAACAGAATCCTGAAAACCTGCCAGAGTTTCAAGGCATAGTTATTTTGAATCTCTTTCTCGTCCTTTCTCTTCTTCCAGGACTGAGTTTTACTATTCTCTTTTATTATCTCTTAATGTTCCTACATTCCTTCTTCAACATTATCTCTCACTCTTCTCAGGTCTGCACTCAAATTAGAATATCTCTTATGATCAAATTATCATTATTCATCATAATTTTGGAAGTGGGTGGAGAAATCTTGGCAATAAATGATGGGGTATTACCACTCAGTCTATCTCCTTGTTGCCTGGTCTTCATCCTGAGCCATTGTGTGACAATACTTTATGAGGTTCCACCGCTAAATATAATTTAATGAGGTGTTGCTGTGACTTCATCTCTCATATATCCACCCCAACCCATAGTAATCACTACCACATTCAGGAGGGCACATACCATTCTTCACAACTGCCTTTTGGCTTTGTACCACAAATAGACAGGTATCCATGATCTTTCTCACAGCTATTATAACTATTATTAATTCAGTTGTTCCATAAATATGACTAAAAGAAAAAAAGAGAACAGAATTAAAAAATTGAAATAATTTTTAGTGGAAGGGGAAGCTCTAATTTTCCAAATCCCACTTTGGATTCAGAGATTAGTCAGATCAGAATGATTCAGAACAACTCGTGTTAGTGTTAATACCACTTTACAATGCCGTGGTAAGGCCACACTTAGAATACTGCATCCAGTTTTGGTCATCACGATGTAAAAAAGATGTTGAGACTCTAGAAAAAGTACAGAGAAGAGCAAGAAAGATGATCAAGGGACTGGAGGCTAAAACATATAAGGAATAGTTGCTGGAATAGGGTATGTCTAGTTTAATGAAGAGAAGGACGAGGGGTGACATGATAGCAATGTTCCAATATCTCAGGGGCTTCCACAAAGAAGAGGGAGTCAAGCTATTCTCCAACGCACCTGAAGGCAGGTCAAGAAACAACTGATGGAAACTAACCAAAGAGAGAAGCAACCTAGAACTAAGGAGAAATATCCTGACAGTTTGAGCAATTAATCTGTGGAACAACCTGCCTCCAAAAGCTGTGAATGCTCCAACACTGGAAGTTTTTAAGAAGAGACTAACAGCCATTTGTCTGAAATGGTATAGGGTTTCCTGCCTGAGAAGGGGGTTGGACTAGATGACTTCCAAGGTCCCTTCCAACTTTTTTATTGTTATTATTAATTATTATTAATTATTATTAATTATTATGTCAGCATTTTGGTTCCTACCTCTGTGCATATTTGGTGTCTCACTAGAGCCCTTGTTATTTTTTCAGAATTATACATATATTGGTTGTGTGCTCTTTTATGTAATGTATAGATTTAAATTACAGTATATATAAGCATATGGATAAAAGTTTAAAGTATATGGAAATGGGGGGGGAATCACAGATGAAAGCAGGAAACATAAGAAAGCTCAAAGACTGGCAAAATAAGACTAAATCTTCTTTTTCCCACTCCTTCATTTTCTTCTTCTACTTTCAAAAAAGCTTGCCTCCTCACTTAATGAGGAGCCCAGAATTTTGTAAGTCATTGCAATTGTTAAACAGGTTACCACATGACCTTATTCAATTTTACTACACATAAAGTGAATCACCAGAGTTGTTAAGCAAATCATAAATTATTAAATGAATCTATTCTCCCAAATGGACAAGGTTTTTTTTTAGTGGAAACCAGGAAAAAGTTGCAAATTGTGGTCATGTGATTGTGGCATGTTGCAACTGGTTGTAGATAAAAGCCAGTTGCCAAGTGCCTGAAATGTGATCACATGACCACAAGGGGGTATGCGACAATAATCTTCAAGGACAGGTCATAAGTAATTTTTAGGGTATTCCATTGTAATACCAAACATCATTAACAATAACTGGTTGTTAAGTGTGTACCGTATCCTAAAGAGAAAAAAACTCATTAAAAAAGTGTTTCTTCCAGTTTTCAGTCAATAGTTGTGGAGGTGCCAGCTACTTATGTCGGTGTCAGACATTTTACCAGTCAATGTCTCCATTGCTTTATTCCTATATGGAAGGAAAACTGCAACAATATTTAAGACTTTTTAAAGCCAGGAAGTCAGATGAAACTATTCAAAGGGCTGCTTTGATTTGATTCAAAATCATGAACTATTTCAAAATACCAATTTGAAAAGTAGCAATCTGAGAGTTCAGTTTGAAGAAGTGCTTCAAATCTCAATTTTACTGAACCTTTGAAGATACGTACAGCCATATACCGCTTATATAGCATTGCTTGTATTTTTACAACCTTATTTCAGTACTCAATATATGTGGCCAAAGAAGGATGGAGAAAGGCATCTCCATGGGTTAGGGCTGATCTGAGTTTTTTTTAAAGATATCCCCTAAGGTAATCTAGAAAAATCTAGCTTGCTTAACAGGACAAGCTCTGGAGAACCAAGATAATAAAATGCCCTCTTTAAATATTGTGCAAAATATTGAATGATCACAATAATAGGGACATTGACCAGATGCAGGAGTGACAGATGTTTGGAACAGAAGAAAATGCAGAACAGTTCAAACGTTGCTCCCTCTGGCACAGAAAAAATTACAAGCATTTTTACATAGAATATCAATCAAAGTAAAGCATACTGTAGTCAGAACTCTGCATGTTTCCCCCCCATGGTCTCTTGATAATGCTGGAGTCCTTCAGTGCTAAAAGCTTATTAAATGGAATGAAACCTTAGGCCAATCCTATGGAAATTTAAATGGCAAAATATCTCATTGAGTTTTTTTATTTATTGCAGATTTCTCATGCCCGTGGTTCTGATATTTTCAAAAAGATGGTAGAACTGCCTTTTCCTGTTTCTATGTAGTGGGGAATACAGAAAGTTGGACACATATTTTTTTATATATTTTTATTTATTTGTTTATGAGTCCTGGTGGCATAGTGGTTAGAATGCAGTATTGCAGGCTAACTCTGGCCATAATCTAGAGTACAATCCTGACTGGCTTAAGGTTGATTTAGCCTTCCATCCTTCCAAGGTCAGTAAAATGAGGAGTCAGATTGTGGGGGGCAATATGCCTACTTTGTAAACCACTCAGAGATTGCTATAAAGCAGTATGAGCAGTAGATAAGCCTAAGTGCTATTGTTATTTATATCCCACCTTTATTATTTTTACAAATAACCCAGGGCAGCAAACATATCCAACACATCTTTCTTTTCCCCATAGCAACCCTGTGAGGTAAGTTGGGCCGAGACAGAGTGGCTGGCCTGTCAGAATTGTTAAAAGCTGTGGAAAGAAGTCAGAAAGTGCTTTCAGATGCCTTGAATTGTAACCAAGCACGAATATCCATTCCTAAACACAATGGTTTCAAAATAATGACATGTGCCTTGAGACATCATGAGGCAAGCTCCATCCCTTATGAGCTTGTACCATAGCACTGCACATAAATACATAAAGAGCAGAGTTTGCATCACAATATTGCAAAACACATTTTGAAATTTGTTTCTCCTGCCTATACATGAATGGTTTATTACAGGGGTCTTCAAACTTGGCCCTTTTATGACTTGTAGACTGGCTGAGGAATTCTGGGAGTTGAAGTCCACAAGTCATAAAAGGGCCAAGTTTGAAGACCCCTGGTTTATTAGGTGTCTCATGAGCTGTGATTTCTCCCTGTTTAACCAAGGAACAGTGGTCTGCTCATCATGGTATTTACAGAGACATTTCAATCAGAACTAGACAGCCTCCACATGTTTCATTATAGGTTTATGGCATGCTGCTGGAGAATTCTGGGAAATAAAGTCCATATATCTTAAAGTTGCTGAAGATTTATGTAGGTGCTCTCTAGTTAGTTGGACTTAAAACAGTACAGGTAGTCAATGTCTATGGAGATTCTCAGTCATCCAGGTCATGATTATCCCAAAGGTGCTTTTTCAAAAGGCAACTGGACTTTCTTTGTTTCTTCAGTCAGAACTGAAGAAACTTCTTGGATGGGAAGCAAAATGTCTTCAATACCTTTAAAAAAAACACTGTTGGGAGTATAGGTAGTCCTTGAATTATATTTGTAAGTCTTGACAGCTGTTAAGCAAGTCACACATGACCACACCCAAGTTTATGACATTTTTGTGGTGGTTGTTAAATGAATCATTGCAATCATTAAGCAAACACCACAATTGTTAAGTGAACACTGTGGTCATTAAGTGAATCCGATGTCTCTAGCTGGGAATTAGCCTTGAATCCTTGTGCAGCTGATCCCCCCCCCTTCGCCCTTAGGCTCATAAAGCCTTATCTTTCCTGGGGAAAGGAGAAAATCTGAGGAGATTCTTGTATAACAGGCATAATGTAATAAAGTAATTAGCTTGAACCCTACGCATGTGGGTCTGGTTTCTTGTGTCTGACACTGAGCACACAAAATGTGACCACATAATGGTGTGTGTGTGGGGGGGAAACGCCATCAGAATTTTGAATCCAGGTCATAAGTAGCCTGAGGGAAGTCTATCATAATTTTTGAATGGTTGCTAAGCAACTTGTTGTAAATCAAGGATTACCTGTACCCTGGCAAATTTAAAACAAATTGTAAAAGTGATTCCTTAACTAAGGTTCTGCTGAAATCTTCCCAGCATTTTCCCATTTGTTCTTCTCCCTTGCAAAAGGGGCACCTGCTTTTCTACCTCTTTTTTTTATCAGGGAGCTTGAGTTGATATTTCAAATTTATCTTGATGGCAGTTTGAATATTAGCATTGCGTATGCTAATGCCATAACACCGAAAAATACTGTATAGTGCAGGGGTAGTCAACCTTGTCTCTTTTATGACTCGTGGACTTCAACTGGCTGGCTCAGGAATTCTGGGAGTTAAAGTCCACGAGTCATAAAAGAGCCAAGGTTGACTACCCCTGGGTGGGTCTGTTACATATATTTGTTCCATCATTTTGATGCTCTGCCACCTTAACTCTAGAAAAATAAGTCTTGGAACACCAAATTCCAAATGTGAGCATTTTATTGATTTTAGATGGGGCTGTTAGATATTTATCTCACCTTTCCTCCAAAAATTGAAGACATTGAACATGTCATTCTTAAAATTAAAGGCATGGGGTAAGTTAAGCTAGAGATAATTGACTCAGAATACCGTAGTAAATATCTATGCATTTATATTTGACTCTTTCTCCTCCAACAAGTTAACCATACTCACTATCCATGCCTTTTACCTTTTACCTCCCAGGCTCCATTTTATTCCTTTCTTTCCCTCTTTCTATTTATTTATTGTATTTATTTATTCAATTTCTACAGCTGCCCAGCTCAACCAAGTGACTCGGTGGCTTACAGTTCTAAAAATATTAAAAAAATATTAAAACATTAAAACAATAAAAATATCCACAAAATAAATAAGTACAAACAGCAACTATGATGAACAATCAGCTAATAGTAAACCCCTTAACACATTCTGAGCCCCAAGCTTGGGTACATAACCAAGTTTTATTAAAACTTTGAGAAAGGCCAACAGGTTTGGGGGCCATTCTAATTTCTTTCTTTTTTTTTCATGTGCATTGCTCAATGTATAAAGTTTTATTAGTTTATAGTGTATGATACAAAGAAAATACAAAAATAAATAGTGGGAAAGGGGGAAGGGAATAGAAAAGTGAGGGAAGGGATAGGAAAAAAAGAAAGAAAAAGGCATTGACTTCTGACTTCCTTTGGTGCAGTAAAATAGAATATCAACATCAAACCTCAACTTTTTACTTTTACAAAGTAGTGTAAACTAGCCATTTCGATAACAACAAAACTACATTCTAATTCCCAAGGAGAGAAAAGTCCATAAGGTAGGGGCTACAGAATAATAATAATAAAAAGTCTTCTAGTTTCCACCAGTCAACATCTTCGGCTGATGGGAACTGCAGCATCTCTTGGATCAAATTGGATGGGAAGAAACTCTTGGGAAAAGGCAGTTAGGTCAGGTCAGGTGAGATAACCTGGTCCCAACCAGAACCTTGAATTGTACCTGAAAACACACCAGCAGTCAGTGCGGCATACAGAGTCCTGGTGTTAACATATGCTGTTGTAGCCAGCACCAATTATTACAGCCAAGGGATATATCAAATTATATGCAGCCTCATATGCAGTGTTGTGCAACCTTATAAGTTAATATAAAATGTTTGATTTGGCTGTTGATTATCCCATTTCTGGGGCACACCAAGCACTTAACCTGCTAAAAGGATCGTCAAGATTACCATCACTAAGGTTAACATATTGCAGGTGTTAGATCTGTATTTGAGCTGGTGAAGGCTGTCATGAGAACAAAGCAAATATGGTGATGATGATTATTATATCTCTACGAGTACTTTGCCAATAATATATTTTATTTTGGAAATAAGGAAAGAGATGAAAACTCCATCAGTTTTTCTTCTGACTATAAACTATACTAAGACAATGTTATTGTACATTAGCCCTATATTTATGCTTGACTATATTCCCAGCATCCTGAAAGGTGTTCCTATAAAAGAAAAAAGATGAATGTAAGCTCAATATTTACTTCCAACAAAAATGCAATACTGAAAGCCATATCTAAGAAGAGCCGCAACATTTTATTTATTGGCTTGCCATAATACAAAATTATCTTGGGTTGAAAGTAGACAGATAAGACTAAATAACCTCTCTTTTTTATCAGGATGTATATTTTACAGACCATTGCTACAAAACATTCTCCTGCATTTTGTTTTTAAATTCAAGAAAATAGAGTTCACCTACTTTTTTGTTTTTAATAAAGGAAAGCAGATGGAAAAGTTTGCTTCCACTCCACAAGTCACAAGAGAGAAATGAAACATCCTTGGCAGTTGTTCAGCCAGTTTTGTGCACATCTGATTAATGAAATGAAAGTGTTAGAAGCCATTTGTCTCTGAAATGAGAAATAGAGACTGATGAGGGGGGGAAACAGTACACCTGAACAATCACTTTTCCTATATCTTCCCTGATCATAATTCTTTGGAGCAGCAAAGCTTAAGCTTTGTTATTCTTCTGAATAAGAAAATGCTATGTTCATACTTTAGAGAACACTGCAATTTAAGTTGACCAACAACTTAATTGTTAGTTAAGCAACGCTTAGTTAAGCAACACTTCATCACTGGAAGTTTTTTTTTTTTAAAAAAAGACTGGAAAATCACTTGTTTGAAATGGTATAGGGCAGGATTGTCAAACTGGTGGTCCACGGTCCAGATATATCAAGCACCAGCCACGCCACGCTTAGCAAAGGAAAAAAAGTCACAATATGTCATGTGATGTGATCGAGTTTGACACATGTGGTATAGAGTTTCCTGCCTGAGCACAGCTTGGACTAGAACAGGGGTCCCCAACCCCCAGTCCATGGACCGGTACTGCGCCATGGCATGCCAGCTACCAGTCCGCACAAACAAGCAAAGCCTCATCTGTGGGATGCAGGTGGCACACAAAATCATGCACCCTCCAGTCTGTGGAAAAACCTCTCTCCATGGAACTGGTCCCTGGTGCTCAAAAGGTTGAGGACCTCTATACTAGAAGACTTCCAACTCTTTTATTCTGTTTTCTGTCTGTAGTAATTAAGTCCTCTTTTTTCCAATGGGACTATTCTGCATAACTAGTGGAGCCCTTGGTGCTCTCTGAGCTTGGTTGTTTGCTTGAAGACATTTCATTACCTGACTAGGTAATATCATCAGTCCAAGTAAGTGTGAGATTTGATCCCTGTTTATAATACAGTTGCTCGTCCTACCAGTGTTAGTAGGCGTGTAGTTTTCTCCTTGGTAATTTCTTGATTGGGGTATTGTTTTCTGCTAGTTTATTTGTCAAGGATTAATCCCTGCATACTGTGAAAGGAAACAAATATATCAATAATTCTTTTATAAATAGTTATATTAATTATATATTGGACTTAAGTTTGCTAACATACTTTTTGTTACTATTGACCTTCAGTAGGAAATGGTGACAGTCTGTGGTCGGCATTTAATCGGTATATGTGACAAGAAAGTAAGAGAAAAGAGTAACTAACCCTTGCTAATGGGTACAACTTCTGCAATGACACGTATAGGAACGGTAGTGAGGAAAGTAGTGGTTAGAAGAAGAAAAAGGAAGAACAGGAAATTAGCTCAGTAACCAGGGCAATAGAACAAGAATAGGGAACTAACCTAGTGGTTAGTTCCAGGAAAAAAGGAATTAGCAACGGTGCTGTTCCAGAAAGTCATGTGCTGATTGGTTTTAACAAGAAAAGGGAAATGGGTAAGATGTTGGGTGGTTCCAGAAGTCATGGGTGGGCACAATGCTAAGGTATAAAGCCTGCCTTGGAGATGAGGGCATTGCCATTTGGCCACTAAGCCGTCACACTTAATGACTGCTTGTGCATTTGGCCCTTATTGCAATAAGTTGTTGAAATGTAAGTACTGAATCTCTGTGTTAAATTTAAATAAACCTTTGGCTCCTAAAGGGAAACTTTTTGTTGTGTGTTGTCTCTTGGTTCATTTGAACAAGCTTTTCCCCTGACAATACCTACTGTAGGTGTTGGCTGCTGGACAGAATGTGTTCTGATCTTTTCTTTTCCTTCTTTTTTATTGTTTCTTTTGAATGGTTTGTTTTATCTCTATGCATTGCTTAACTAGCTCAGAGACCCTGCAATAATTTCTAGATTTTCACCTACATAATTAGATCAGCACAGATTTTTTTATAAAAGTATTTTAAAGTGATTCCTAAAATCAAGTGTCTTCTCAGTTAAAACACATGTTTTAATTTAGAAAATGTAAGACGGAGCATCATTCCTCTACATCATTAAACAAAGAACAACACATTCCAGGAAAAAAAAACTGCAGAGAGGATCCATTTCTCTTCTTTTATGTTTTTATGCATAAAATAGCAAGGCAGGTATTATATCAGGAAGCACTGTTGAGTATGCAACATAAAGTTCACAGAATGTCATACCTAGTTTAGCACTGTTTACCCTCTAAGTAGATTAAAGCAAACTGATTATTTGGGCTGGTACTCATTGCAAATAAAGGATTTACACAGATTTCCTGTGTTCATATTATCATTGTTCTTAGTGCTTTCTCTCTGGGAAGATTCAAGGCTTGTTTAGCTTTAGGTTCCACCAAAGTTTGCATTTTAAAAAACATTTTTCTTTCTGTTGCTCTGGATAAGAGATGTGTATTTAATTGTGGCAAATGCATGACCTTTTCAAATGAAACACCTAAGGATGGTTTGGAGAAATTAGATTAGGATGAGACTACCTAACTCCTTGGCAATATGTTCAGTTGCAATCCTGGGACCTCTGAAGGAGTTCAGGCTAGAATCGTTACTATCTGTGGTCTGCAATTAACCATATATTCAGTAGAACATCTTCCAAGATTGTGTGCTGAAATCCATCCACATCCATGAGATGCATTAGAAGACTATTTTGCTTAGCCTGACTCCACACAGCATGAAGCTTGAAGTCCTCCCTTAAGAAATGAGGTGACTCAAACAGGAGCTTCAAGAAGACATGCCAGAGGGGCTCTGTGTGCTATGGTCCTTTCACTGGCAGCAGTTCCTTTAAATATGACAGCATCCAGGTTGCCAAAGTGCGAACTTGCATCCATAACTCCGTTGGCCAACATGATGCTTCCAGCTGATGCTGCCATAATCGAATGCACTTGCCCAAAGCAGATACCTCTAAAGATTAGATGCTGCTCAATTCTGATGTTACTTCAAAGTACAACTAGTGAGATACATTCCAAATCACTTTGGGCATCCTCCAGTCTCCATGGTAGGTTCTTCTCTATAATCCTCACTTGAACCACATCCCAACCATTGCAAATTCCATCCAATTTTAAAAACCCATTTCAAATCCACAATCTACTTTACATCCAGTGTTGCTACATTTTTCTATCTACTGGCAGCATACTTCACTTCACCACAATCCATTTTACCACGAGCCAGAAAATAGCCATCAAAGGATGCCATTAAAATTATTTATTCTGCAAAGGAAGTTGTCAGCTTCACCAGCTTCTTTTTTTCTCAAGAATGTCTCTGGAATCCAAATAGGCCCCATAATCCTTCTTTGGAAATAAAATTATTAGTCAGCTACAGGTAGCCCTTTGTGCTGTCACACACACATATAACAGTGATTTAGTAGTTTATTAATATTCCTCAGCAGTCCCCTTCACCAAAAACCCAGAACGGTCCCAATTAAGTCCAGCCAAAAGCAGATCGATGCTAGTCCACTGAGCAATGGCCAATGAGTCCACAAGGCACTTGAAAATTTCCCAATCCAGATAAATACATGAGGCAAAATTAAATCCACAATACAAGAGGGCTCACAAGGAAAGAAAAGTCCAGAGTTCACAAGGCACGATCCAAAGTCAAGGCATGGTGACAAATCAAAGCAAGCCAGGAATCAGAACAACCAGGAAA
>NW_015387197.1:0-1258 GCF_001527695.2 Protobothrops mucrosquamatus | reverse complement strand
GGATCAGATGCAGAAGGCAGGTCCTTATCTCTGACCAGCTGCAGCTGCTTGCTTTCCCCACCTGAAGCCTCAGGGCTGTCCTCTGCAGCTGAGGCACTCTCAGCTGGCTACTCGTTCAGTTTCTCTCCCATCAACCACTCCTCCTCACTTGGATTCACAGCCCCTGCCTCAGAGCCATTGACCAATTCCTCTCCTGACATGCCTGAGACTAGTTCATCCTCTTCCGAAATGACATCCAGAGAGGCATCTGGGGAAGCGTCTGGGGGAGTCAGTACACCCTTCTTTTGAAGTGTACTACCTGTCCAGGCAAAGATTTTCTGAAACTTGAAAGCTTGTACATGAATCTGTAACTAAAATTGGCCAAAGATGTCTCCTCAAATAGATTGTAGCTCTGTAATAAAATTATGCACATAATGTCCTCCATGACTGAAGGCTGAACCTTTAAAACAAATTCATCGGAGAAATCTAATCTTACTATTTTATTTATAAAAGAATGTGCATGAGAGAGGCTCCTCTTTAAGTTGCACATTATTAACAACAGTGTCGCTAGTTTTTTTTTTAAATAATTGTATATAATTATGAGCAAATATCTTGTTAAATTTTACATTTACCTTATAATTGCCTTCTGAATTCAGCAGCTTCTTTAACGATTGAAAAAACTGTATGATTAAATGCCAGGTTAAATGATATTGAACTCTGGTAATTCTATTGCACTTCATGGAGCTTACCACTGATGAGAGATATATAGGATTTCACTGTCATTCATTTGCTGAAAGCAAGATAGGAATAATCATACCAAACCATAGACTGCACAATACTGTGACCAAGGCGATAAAATCTTATCACTTCCTGCACTACCAAATGTATTCAATAAATAAATCAGCTGCTCAGAGTCGTTGGCTATGAGATGGGTGGCAAATAAATTTAATAAATAACATTGATTTATGATTTCATTGAATCAAAAATCCAATCTCTTGTTCAGTGCAGAAATCCAAATTTAAGCATCTCAGATAGCTATTTAGCTACCACCTGAACACACCCAATGAAGAATATCTCACCAATGAGACTTCCGGTGGCAGGCGATTTCGTCGGTCGCAGCTGTTTGCTGCCTCCCGCCTGTTTTGCGTAAAAGCCGGTTTGACAGCCAGCATCAGCTGTCAAACGGCTTGATACCTTTCCCCTGGGCATAAGGGGATAGGTGAGCTGCCCGGGGTAGGAGTTGAGTTCCCGAGTCGTCCTATATGGACGATGTAGGCGA
>NW_015387196.1:250709-264541 GCF_001527695.2 Protobothrops mucrosquamatus | reverse complement strand
GGGTGTACAAAAGGACAATAGGGGGATGGCTCTCCATTGCCATACACAAAGAACAGGAAACTTAAGTCAAGGAGGTACTAATTCAAGGTAAGCTTAACAGGAGAAATGAAACTTAAATCAGGAAACGAAACCTAAGGCAGGCAGGTAAGCTTTTCAGGAGAAACGAAACTTAAGTCAGGAACCAAATGGATGCAACAGTTGGTGTTAAAACGATGCCTGGAATCAGATGAGGCAAGAAATGTGCCTTTTTCTTGGTGTCTGTGTACTTTAGATTCTCTGAGTGATGTAGCATTTTGTCAAGCTACAAAGAGACTGGGTTAGATAGACATTAATGATGATCTGTGTTCTGGGCTATTTGTAGCTCTGGCAGCCTTAGCAATTTGCTGCTTGAGTTTACTGCTGCAATCCTGAGTACATAGTAGGACCAAATTAATTAATGGTGCCTTTCTGGAATGTGCTATTACCAATGTTTCTCTTAATTTATCCAATCTCTGTGTGGTGTCTGCTTGCTCTGAATCTGGCAATGCACCAAATAAGCCAATCAACTTTACCGCTTGTAAGTCCTTAGCAGAATCTTCAGCTGTAGGTAATGCAGTTTGCTGATTAGAGCTCTTCTTTCTCAAAATTGTTGCCAAGCAAACTTTACTACTTAAGTTTATTGCAGTAGTTAACCAGCACAAGATTGCTAGTGAAATATCCCTGAAGTTATCTGGATTCAATATGTTACACTTAGATTTTAAAGTAATAATGTCCTCTTGGGTAAACTGATCTAAAAGTGGGGTAGCTTTCTCTGATCAGAAGTCTTATGCTGGCAATATAAGAAGGTGATTAGAAAGAGCTTCATTCTGAAAAGCATGCTAGAGACTGTAGATTGCTTAAAAGTTAGCAAAATTCACATGCAGCTTTTTCTGAATGACAGCCATTTGATATGTAATAGATGTATCAAAGAGCTGTCTCGTTGGGGCAGCTTCCTCCAGGGCAGAATAACTATCTTTTTGAAGGTCTATCATCCTCTGTTTACTCAATTATTAAAAATCTGCAAAATAAACTGACTGATCTGCACTTATCTAACCCCTGCCCTTTTTCTGCTTGGGAGTTAAACCCTCAGCAGTATTTCTTTCTCTCTTAGTAGATTTAGTAGGTTCAGCTCTAAATTCCCTGTTAATTGCTTGTTGATTGTTGGTATGAGGTAGATAGATAATAACTTTATTATGGTCATAGACCAGCAATAGACATCACTTTTTACAATATATTAAAAAAAGAAAAAAATAGTACTGACATTAATAGTAAATAATAACATCCCTGTTAAGAAAATACATGTTCTCAAAATGTTAGGGTCACTCTCTAGTTTACGTGAGTGGAAAGTTGATAAGTGTGTGAGTAAATATAATGTTCCAAAAATTATTAGAGATATCTCCAAAAAATTGGCACAAGTTGAACTGCTATAAATCTGTAACCAATTTTTTTTCTTGTGGACATTGCAGCAACACAGTATTTTGCCACTGCATGCGTGATAGAAGGGTTTGAGTCCTGGAGGAGAAAGCCTACATAAAAATTGTCTGCCCACCCTGGCAATCTCTCTAATAAGGGGAGAATATATGCTGACCTATAAATTCGGTATAACTCACAGTACACTAAAACATGTGAGATATCTTCGACTTCTCCTTTACCACATATACATACCCATTCTGCTATTGGTGTTCTCTTATACCTGCCTTGAGGAGTGCTGAGGGAAGAATGTTACGTAAATCTGACTCTGAAGAAAGCTATTCTTTGTTTTGGGAAGGTCAGATCATTCAGATATCTTGCCGATTCCCACACACCCTGTTTAATTCTATCCCTACTGTGGCAAGACAACCTATTTAGATCTTCTTGGAACTCCATGTCCTTCATTCTATTGAATACTACTTGCTTTGCTTGGTCAAAGCCTAGGGAGCATCCTGTTTTTGCACCCTGAGATAAATCAACACTTTTGCTTAGAAGTGATTCTAGAAGACTCCAGAGGTGTTTTATGTATTTACAGCATCAGTCACTATCTCTCAGCACAACCCATCTCACAGGATTCTTGTTATGGAGAAAATAGGGGGCTTTAGGTATGTTCACCAAGTTATTTATGCAGTAATAAAGGTGGAATAATATAAATAAATAAATACACTTTTTGTACCCAAGGTTTACCTAATGTGCCATATTAAGCAGTAAAATTAAGCAACATCCTCAGTCTTGAGACTACAGAATAGTAATACATATGCTTGTAAGAAAGCAATGCAAACTCACTGAGTTTCACTACTGCTCTGGCTATGTCATGAGATATCCAACCATATAATCATGGTTCTTTCTGTGGTCATCATCATATCATCATTGGCTGCTTTTATTATTAGGTTAGTCAAATTGCTATCCACATGACAAGCTGATGTAGCCAAAGTTTCTAAGTGCTTACTGAAATGTGATGCTCAGTTTAGGGTATGTGCAAATAATTAAAAATCATATCAATATTTTCTTGGGCTGCATCTGTATGAAAGAGAGAACATAAAATCTCAGACACATGCAAAAATAACTAAAATTTCAAACTAAATTTAAATATAAATTATGGATTCCTTAAAAATTACAATTATGATTTATGCATTAAAGAATATAATAAAAGCATATTGCTCGGAGATAAAAGTCTCTCTTGAATAGAGCTCAACATTTGCTGAATTTCTTTTTTTCTTTTTCTTTCTTTCTTTCTTTCTTTCTTTCTTTCTTTCTTTCTTTCTTTCTTTCTTTCTTTCTCTCTCTCTCCCTCTCTCTCTCTCCCCCCCTCTCTTTATTTCTTTCTTTAAATGGCCACAATATAGAAGTCTTTGCCCTTGCTGTTCTCCAGGGTGTTCTTTTGATCTCCTAGTCTACATCATGAGATTACCTGGTCATCATGTACAGGTCTGACTTTTCTTAATTTTGTTTGACATCGGCCAAGATTTGCAAGATGACATTATCACCATCAAGAACTATAATAACAAAATGAAGAAGACTTAAATAATATCTCATTGTAGGTTCTGTTTTGTAAATAAAACAAATATTCTTAAATGAATCTTGATATATACCTAACTGCTACTTTGTAATTTAGTGTACAGTAGTAACAGACTTAAACATACAATATGTATGGGCTGGAGATTGTGTATTAGCTGCCAAGCAGGGACTTTTAAACTTTTACTCACACTCTTACTACATCTTCTACAACTACTATTTTGTGGTATTGCCACCAACCACTTTACTTTGGGAAAATGTTTCTCTGGACTGGTTCATTTAGCAGCAGATAAATAACAATCTCCCTGCCTTTTCTCCAGTAGCTGATGGGGGTGAGGGTAATATCTTTTCCCCCAAAAAATGTTGCTAGTTCATTTATAATTCAGATGTTTATTATTGATATGTATCAAAGTCAAAGAAGGAGCTGAAAAAAAACAAGTAGCAAAAAATGATTGAACAAGTACTTCAAACAGAATTTAATTCAGCCAGTTTCAGGACACACAAAAGTGCGCTTAACGCATGTGCACACACACACATACAGCAAAAATCCCAGCAGCTCATAGAAAACAAATATATACTGGATGTAGGTCCAATGGTTGTTAGTTTGCTGCTGCATAATTTCCTAATCCCTAACTCAGATTTCATGGGTTGAGGCTTCTCTTATCCAGTGTTCTGCCAGTCCCAGGGAAGAACCACTTTCAGCCCTAGGTTGCGAGGTCAAAAAACATTTTACTGTAACTTGCAGTGGACCAGCATGGCGGATTAGGGTCCATAACCTTCAATAAGAGGCTGTCATCCTTCAGTGGATAAATTTAGGTAATAAGAATCTCTCCCACATTCCCCCTCTATCTAGGAACCTAAAGCACTGAACTATAGTGACCCACCATTTAATTTACTAAAAGGGCCTCTAAGGACTTTGTGGGGCCCAGAGGTATTGCTCAATAACACATTATGCTTCAGGGTAAACACCGTTTTGCAATCTGATAATTTAAAAATAATCAAAACAAAATATAACTAAGGAACAGGAAATCTGCTAAATGTCAAGGAAGTAGAAGTTGGCAGGCTCACTGTTGTCCTTAGGAGCCACAATGGTGATTCAAGATCTGCAGCGTCAGAGAAACAATCATGGAATCCAAAAATGGAAAATTGTTCTATCTCCAGTAAGGAAATTCTGAAGATTACCACAAACAGCTTTCAAAGCAGAAATCCTGGCTCCTTGTGCTAAAAAGCCAAGTTGTTTTTTTTTTAATCTACAGCATTCAATTCTAAACTGCCACACTAAGCAGGGAAATTGGAAGAAAGTTGTATTCATGGTTGTTTGGACATGAGTAGATGTTTCAGGTGAAGTATTGGATTGTTCCATGTATTAGATTCTGTGACTTTATAGAATGTTATCTCCAATGTGATCTCTACTTGAATAAATCCATATAAAGCAGGTATGTCCAATCCATGGCCCATAGGCTGCATGTGGCCCTGAGAGTAATGCAGCCCTACAAGATAAGATAGAATGATACATAGATACATAGATAGATAGATAGATAGATACATTAATTATATTGTATATTTATAATTCCTCCCCACTCAGTGTGGGCCAGGCAAGCCAAAAGGTTTGACAACCATGATATAAAACTTATTTTCACAGCGTGTGCAATATATTAACTATGTGGTATTCCAGCACTCTTCCAATTTTGTTTTATTTACAGAAGAATGTGCAAAGCATCTAAAGTTTGAACCATTTTTTTAATTTAAAACACCATGTGCATGTGAAAGAGTTGTCTTGAATGCAAAATGATCTGTTTTGGTAACCTGGAGAATGTATTAATAGCAGCACAGCGCAGTTTGGGTATGAAATGGGACATTCCAGTTAGTAAAGTTTAAAAATCAAAGTGTTTCATATTCCTCTACCCAAGATTAAGCACACAATGGCATATAGAGATTAGTCTGAGTGGACACATCCTCTGTCCACATATTTTTCATAAAAGTCAAATGTTATGTCTTGTTGTACAGTATGTGTATGCTTGGAACCTTCCTTGGATAATATACTTTTTTTAAAAAGAAAAGTTGCACACACAAGAGGTTTTCTGTGCATTCTATGAAACAAGGTAACAGGATATGGGAAACAAAAAATAAACTTCAAAACAGCAGTAGTCACAATCTGTATGTGCTTCTATTTTAATATGGGAAGCTAAAGTTCATATTATTTTGGATGGCCAGGGCCAGGCAGTGTTTGTTGTGGATACAAATTCATCACAACCAAGTGATGGCCACCCTTCTGTTTTGTATTCTATTAGACATGATAGGATAAAGCAGGTATCTATGGCAGCTATTATAATATCATCAAAAATATACATTAAACAGAACACAGACCAAAGCCAAATGAGCTTCATGGACCAAGTTCAACCAAAGGATGAAACATCAGAGACCATAGCCCACAAGGAGGCACCGATACCAGCCCGAGGACAAGATTTTAATGCACATGCTGTCACTTATTGTCTTCTTGTATGCCTGTGTCATTGAACTGAAGGCCTGCCCTGGGATTGCCCTTGGTTTTAATTTCTAAAGTCCTAAAAGCTTGAGCCACAATGTCAGATTTTTTTTTATTTGGACCATCAAATCTTCTGCAGAGGTCTTCCAAGCAGAGTCTTGCAAGTGGCTGACAAATGAGCTTTTTCAATTGTAGTGTCCTAGTCTTTGAACACCATCTCGACTAAAGTGTAACTGAAAACTATAAGATAGGAGGTCAGATGAAGACTTTTGATTTCACACCACTTTGTTTTAGAAAGTTGAAAACTATCCTGAAAACATCACTGCTGCTTACTACTGTCAATACTGTAAAACACAAGTATATTTAAAATACAAAAAATATTCCTTTTGTCTTTGTCTTTATTTAGACATACTGTAGTAAGTTAGGGCTGTCATGTCTTAATTACAAACCTCCAGATACAAGAGACCAAAGAAGAAGAGATACGGGAAACGCATCGCTGCCATCTGGCGGTCATCTTTGAGTTTGCAGTCCTAAAAATGGTAGAATTAATTTCTGTTTAGAATGAATCCATAAGGTATAAGGCACGCATCTATCTTTGAAAACAACCTTCCTTCTTACTCCTTTGGAACCCTTCCCGTTCATTTATATTTATCTAGAAGAAATAAATTGTGTTTATTTTAATTGGAGTTACTTCGCAGTAAAGGGTTTTAAGATTGCAGTTTCAGAATGAACACGAATATGAATCATCACTATCATAATTTAATTGGAGCCAGTTGTACGTACACTCCACAGTTTTCCATCTCACCCTTAATTCCTTATAGGAAACAAGGAGAATTTGGTGCAAGGTAGCCTTTTTGCATCTCCAAGTAACGAGAAACTACCCAGGATTTCAAAGCAAACTGTACAGGTTCCAGATAGTGCAGTGCTGTATATTCATGTCATAAAATAACGTTTGTCTATGGTTCAAGATCACACAGTTCAAAGAGATAGCAAAGTGGCTGCTTTCGACCGGCCTCCTGACAAATCTCCTTATAGCTATGCCTCAAAGCAAAAATTCCACCGGTGCAACTTTATTCCTCGGTGTCTATGCCTCGTTTCCACCAGTCGCCTTAGCTTCTCTCGCGCGTCTCTTCTGGTTGAGCGGAGTCTATCTCACAAAGAGGTCCCTCTCTTTCTTTCGGAACAAAATCATCGCTACTCCTTGGCTATTATTGAGTGGCTATTCGGGTCTTCGTAGCATCGATATGGTAGCCTTAGAAAAGAAGGCTTTTCAGCTAGGAGATAAGTCTCCCCCCCTCCCCAAATAAGTTATTTTCTCGCAGCTGTGCAAAAAAAGCATCAGGATCCAAACAGCGTCGATTATCGCTGAAGCGAAGATGCGAGACAGGAACCGCGAGAGACGGAACGCTTTTGTCGCGATCGGTGTTTCCGGAGGACGCGAAGTGCGTCGGACCGCTTAGAGAAGGTAGAGGAGGACGAGGGAGAGGGAGGTCGCGATGGCTTCAGTTCGGTTGGCTCGCGGACTGTGGCGGGGTTGCAGCAAAAGTAAGCCCATAGAGGAATCCGAGGAATGGCTGGTTTAAACTCTGGGTTCAAGGGATACAACTAAGGAATTGTTACATTGCCGTTCACTTTGATCTATCTTGGTTACGGTATTGCTCAGATTAAAATACTGCAATGCCTGCCCGCCCTTCTTAACGATAAGAGCAGACTATCTGCTCAGAATTGAAATGTGGTGCCCTTTGTGCTCTTTGAGTTTGATTGGTTGTTTTTTTTTTGCAGACGTTTCATTACCCAAACTAGGTAGCATCATCATTGCTGGTTATGGGATAGAATACGAATTTGCTCTCAATTTGTATTCTAGTGACTTGCCCTGTCAATGTTAGTGGGGATGGTCTTTTGTGGTTCTTTGGTTGGCCTGTTTACTGTTAGCTTGTTTGGCAATTCCTTGGTTGGGGTATTGTTTGCATCTTGATTATTGATCTAATATTAATCTGAATGTTAATGTTATTTATGTCTATGTCCCTGTTGATGGCTGATTGTTTCCCTTTTGGCTCATTGATTGTCTCTTTTGAATGGTATGCAGATGTTGTTTATATCTATGTGCCTTTTGATGGCCCTAACGCTGACAAATTAGCCATCAGCAGGCACAAAGAACATTGATATACCATTCAAAATAGACAATCAACAAGCCCAAAATGGAACAAAAAGACTAGAGCATGTCCTCTACCCAGATGAGTAGAGATTAACACCAAGATTAACATTAGATTAACAAGATTAACATTTGATTGGGACAAAAAAAACAACCAAGATCACTCCCACCAACACTGACAGGTCAAGCCACTGGAATATAAAATGAGAGCAAACCCCATTCCCTACTAGTACTGATGATGTTGCCTAGTTTGGTAACAAAATGTGTGCAAGAAAACAATCTCAGAGAGCATCAAGGACTCCTCATATCCTTCTTAAATTTTGCAAGAACAGTTTTCTGAGCATGGAGATGGCTGTTTGCTTTAAATAATTAGTGAAAGTCGGATAACCACTTGCATAGTATCAAGAATATTTCCTATCGAAGACTTGCATTTCCCAAATTTAACCTGGAATTTAATAATGGATTCTAGGACTATGAAGATTGAGTTCAGTTTGTTTTATGTGGTTCTGGTGCCTTGCTTTTCGACTCTGGAGATTTTGTACCCTGACATTTCAAATTCAATGCTCCTTAAGTTGAAGAGTATTTTCTTGATAATTGTTGGTGGTAAGAAAAGCAGAGTTGTCGGGTCTGATATATTGGAGGAGCAGTGTGCATTGTGTGTGGTAAGATGTTTGCACAGTGAAGTTCATAGCATCGTGCATATTTTATAAAGACTCAAATAATTATTTGATTATATAATATGATAGATGTTAAAGGAATGTGATATTGTCATTACCCCATACACATACATACCGTACCTCAAATTCGCAGGAACTTACTTCTCTTAAAAGATTAAGTTATTTTTATTAGGTTTTGAGTAAAAGAAATGTACTTTCACAGATTCCAGAGATGTTCCTCAGATATTATTTATAGGTCCTGCAGTAAGGAATATTTTTCCTTCATTAATTTTAATCACAATTCATAGAACTTACTTTCATATAAATGTATTAGCAAAGAAGATATTGGACAATTAAAACAATATATTTTAACAAGATGTCTTCTTTTTTCTCAGGGTTTATTTCCATTGCATCTATTCCTCAACTTTCAACAGCAGAAATTGCTCAAAGGCGCAATGATCTGTTCACAAAAGAGAAAGAAAGACAACTGTCTCTTAATCCACGGATTGAGAAAATTGAAGTAAAACATGTGGGTAAATCACATCCTGGCACCTTATTTATAATGAACAAAGGACTTTCCACTCCATACAGTTGTGCTATGCGTAAGTAGTTGAAATGGTGTTGTTAGGTTGAGTAACAAATTGAAATATGCTTCATGTAAGAAGGACTTTGGTTTAGTTAGTTGTGCTTCTACAAATACACAATGTTTGGGAGTTAAATTTCCTCACTCTAGTAAGTGTTCATTTGGGATCACCAGTCATTTTGCTTCCCTAATGTATTTCTTGGTTTCTACAGATCTGTTCTCTTCTATGATACCTAGTCTCTAGCAATATGGAACCCTCAGTTTTGATGAATCAGTTTCACTTATCCTTATTAACTCCCTATGAAGCATTATTAAAGGAGAAAAATATTCCAAGTCATCATGCTCTTTAGCAATAACTTATAACTTGATCAAAAACAGGGGAAAAATCCTGGCTTCTTCCTGCTAACCAAAAAAGATTCTGATAGTGTCTCATAGTAGGATTAAAAAAAGAAAACAAGTAAAAATAGCAGATAGTTCAGGTAAACTATGGGTGAAATCTTGCTGCCTCTCTTAAAAACAATTAATTTTTACCTTAGGTAATATACAGGCGGTTGTTTTAGACTGTTATTTCACTAATAAAATATGATTTTAGTACAGTGTAATACTTTTTGAAGTTTAATTTTTATTTTATTTTGTTTATCTTTTCCAGATTTAAGTGAATGGTATATTAAGAGATCTGTGCTTGCCCTTGTAGATGGGCAGCACTGGGATATGTACAGACCTTTGACTCATTCTTGTGAAATTCAGTTTCTTACTTTCAAAGATGAAGATGCAGAAGAAGTGAACAAAGTATAACAATCCTGGGTTTCTTGCTTTATGTTGTTTTTATTAAAACTGAGAGATAAAAGAATGCATGGTTTAAATTCGTTTGAATGTCAATACAGGTAGCCCTTGCTTAACTTTGATAATTGGGACTGGAATTTCTGTCACTGAACGATGCGGTTGTAAAGCACAACATCATGTGACCACATCATTTAGTGATGGCAATCGTGGTTGTAGTCGTTATGTGAGGGTCATGGGTTATTAAGCAAGGACATCCTGTGACTGTAACTTGTGACTTCCTGCAAGCAAAGTCGAAGAGGAAGCAGGCAGGAAGTTGCAAGTCCTAGTTGTTACTAATTTTTCTTTTGGTAGCTTGCAGGCAGGCCAGTGGGCAGGTGGGGAAGGGTTTAGGGTGCTGTGGTGGGAGTGCAGCCAGGCAGAAGTTAAGTCTTGCAGCCTGGCACAGTTGCAGGGGGCCTATGGCCCAGTCAGGTATGCATACACTGCGGAGGGCAGATATAGTAATTGCTGTAAGTGGGCATGTGCTACAGAATGTGAGATTTTTCCAGATCTTTAACCCTGTAGCAGGGCTCCTCAGGAGAAAAACTGGAATATTGTAACTGTCATAAGAATGAGGCAGTTGCCAATGCTTGAATCACAATTGTGATTCTTGTGGCATTGCTGTGGCAGCTGGAAATTCAATAACTGAGTACGTATACCATTCATTCAGCACCATCATGGTCATAACCCAAGAACAATTTGTAGAGGAGTTGATTCAAAAATGATTTGAATATAATGATATTCTGTTTCTCTTAGTATAGAATTTCATCTTTCTGGCTTTCTATTAATTGCAGATTTAAATACAGTAATACAAGTGGAGTATTTTTGACTCATAAAATAAATGACATTCCTCAGAAACAGAATACAAGGCAAATATCTTTTATGTCTGGCTGCATTTTTAAATAACATTTGCCATCAAACATGAAATTTCATAAATGATGCCTTGAGTCTTTTAAAATTTGCTTTTGAAGTTTACATTGAACTATCTTGAGATAATTTGAATTAATCTATTGCAGGCTTATTGGCGTTCTTGTGCCATGATTCTGGGCTGTATTTTAGAACAAGCATTTAAAGATGAATATTCAATTACTCTTGTTAAAGCTCCAGAAGTACCAGGTAATATAACTCTCTGGAAGAATACTACGATAAACATAGAAAAAATCTCTGTAATTTACTCATTTCAAAAATGTAGGTATTATAGCATTTGGAGACAAAGTACATGCAAAATACTTTGAATTATAGTCTGAACCTATTGGAAGGTTACAAAGCTGAAGAAAATTATAATAGACAATTTACTAAACTACCAGTTTCATTAGATCACTGGCAACTGTCTTTTGCTCATCTAATATTAAAGTTCTTATGATGGTAAATACTTACTGTATTTACTTTTTTCTGTGAAGGTAGTACACATGTTATTTTCAGTTGGTCCTTATTTGGAATTGGCCATATTCAAAACTGCCATGCTAACAACCAAATGCTGGGGAAAGCATACTTCTTAAAATGATTTATTAACCAGTGTTCAATTCTCAATTGCATACTATAGCAGAACAGGTAAAATTCTTGTTTAAATAGAACAGAATTGCAGATATAATTTGATATATAATTTTAATATTCAAATTAAGTCTGCAGTTCTGTTCAATTTATCTGAAAGGTTTTACCCCATTGAACTAGAAGAAATTTACTTATGTATGGTGTATATAGAGAGTTGCATTATAATACCTCCCTGAAAAACGGTTTGCACCTTGACTAAAAAGAGAAGTTAAGACAGTGTTAGGTGAACTTTTTTGTGAAAAAGTTCCAAAGACATTCAGTCATTCACAAAGACTTTTCTTCAGTTTTCTGTCAGCAAGAGTCAATGGTGGAGGAAGACCTAAAAGCCTATATTGATATTTGGACACAATTCATTATTTTCATTAGGCAGGTTGTTCAAAAGTGGGATATCTAGAACCCATTAATTAACTATCTAGACTAATATTTAGATTTCTTAATTTCTTTACCATCCTGGGTTTATTTGTTTTGATAATATCTTGTCTAATGAAGAATTCCAGGTAACCCAAAAACTTGTATCCTGTGTTTGACATTTTGTTTGGTCTTAATTAAAACATGCCTAAATATGAATTTAGAATTATTTGTACAGCCAAATTTCTGATGCTGTAACTATATGCTGGTTCTCATTGGATTTCTTAAATATCTTACTTTGAAAAATCTATTCATAGCAATATTTCAAAATGTTGTCTTGCTATATAGTGACATCTGGAGCATTTTGCTATGATGTAATCTTGGATAGCAAACTTGATGCATGGACACCAACTGAGGTACGTTCAAGCTGGTTTAATGGACAACTCAATACATCCATTATATGAAAAGAATAATTGCTAAATGTAAAAATTGCAATGGATATTTGTATTCACACAGAACTTTATGTGTTTGTGCCCTATGTTTCATTTGCTCTTATATAATAAAACCTCAGATTTTTTTATAAATGTAGATGTTAAACTGCACTTCCTAGACTGCTGGATCAAGCCTCTAATACTTATTTGGGTTTGAAATGTTTATTTTTTGGATAAAATATGTTTAAAATGTGTACATTGTGAGAAAATATTTAAATATTTTGTACAAATTGATCTGAAAACAGAACAAATCTATGAATGAATGTACGCAGAATTAGCAGACCAGAAATTGATTGATCAATCCTCCTATAATGATAGAGCCAATATTAGATTCTGTTCTGGATTCAGACCTTAATTCATATAATATTAAGGGTATAAAACCAAATCTGGAACTTCTTCAGCTCTGGATTTAGTCTGGTCATATTTTTATTATAAAACTCTTTTTCTGCTGTTGCTCCACCCTCTGGAACAAGAAGATGGGCAGCATATAAATTTAATAAATAACAACAACAGCAATAATAATACTATAAAACATCCACATCTGCCTATCCCAGGTACTTGGGAAGGACTAAATAGGCGGATAAAATATCTAATCCAGCTGGCTGACTGTGCGACAAATCAATAACATGTAGAAAAATGCAAGGAGACAGGTTAGTTTTAAGCTCAGTCTTGCCTTAATATAATAGAAAGCCTTTTGAAAAGTATGGTGTTTTAACATAGCAATTGGATTGGATAGCCTCACAAGCTTGCCCTTTTATTCCTCAAATATTCGTTATAATATTTGCTGTAAATGCTAAAATTGTTAACTCATAAACGTCCTTCTGTATTGGGGATGAAATAAAAGGATATCTGTATGTGGATATATTTAATTCGATTAAGCCAAATAATTTTCCAGACTGCTGGGCAGATGGAGGATATTGAGTTTTTTTTAAGCTTAAATGAAAGGAGGAATAGTAAATATGAAACATGTTCCAGTTTTTTATGCTTACTATATTCCTGCAGAGACGGAGCTACCTTAAATAGTTACAGCTTGAAAAGTCTCCAGAATAATGATTAAATATTACACACCAAGAATTTTAGATACTTAAATTATTTGAACCTTCTTATTTATCATGTCAATCTATATAAGCTCGGTATTTTTTTTTCTCATTTTTGAAGGAAAATCTCCATTCTCTTTCAAAAGATGCTTTCAGATTAATTCAGAAAGATCTGCCGTTTGAAGTGCTGGATGTCGATGCAAAAGTGGCACTTGAAATATTTGAGTATAACAAGTTAGTAATAGCAATCTATATGTCAGAGTTAAAATGTCATTCAGAAAAGATGTGTATTTATCTGTCTGTGCTCATATGTATATAATTTGAAACCAGTGTTTCATTAAAAAGATCTATAATTTGAGATTAAAAAAATAAACAGCACCTTATTCATTTGCTTTTGGTTTTCATGTCTTATTAGTATGCCACTGATAATGAAAGGGAATATGGCTGAACAATGTATAACTCCTGTTCAAATAAATAGCCATATATTGCAGCTATACTTAACATAGGTTGCAAATAACATAAAAGACAGACGAATGACTCCTGGGAATATCCATAATACAAAATAAAAGTGCGAACACCAGGAGAGTATAAGACAATTAAAAGTTTAGTAAAAAACCTTTAAAAACTTTTAAAAGCATACAATCATAGGGGCCAAGCTTTCGTCGGATCCTTCCGACATCCTCAGGGCACAAAGTCAATCAATG
>NW_015387196.1:216076-250270 GCF_001527695.2 Protobothrops mucrosquamatus | reverse complement strand
AATTTAACTTTCATTAAAAGTATAATGAAAATGTACTAAAATGCATTATATTCAGTGACCCAATCCACTTTCAGAACTTGTGGAATTATCTTTTGTGACTAGGGCAAATATTTTACAAGTTCCAAGGGATAAATAAGGCCTCAATCCTTTGTACTGGAAGCCTCCAGTTGAAAATTACATGGTGTGAAGGAAATCTTAATTCACGTATGCATCTAAATGCTGATGTTACATTTAATATATTTTTATTCTGTTTATATTTTACTATATTGGCATGTGCAATTCAATGCAGTGTTTGGCCTGCTATCTCAGTAGACAAGTCTTTCACCACTCATAAGCTATAATATATTTTAGAAATGTTATTAACTGGCATTAAAAGATTTTATTTTAGCACTTCTAAATGGCGAAATATGTAGAAAAATAAAAAATTACAGGTTTAATGTTGCATTATGTTTTCAGCCAGAGAGAACTTCATTATAGATCCTTAAAGATAGTCATGCAAGAAGCTTTGAGTCTTGTCAGAAGAGCAGAAATTTAGGCTATGATTCCAAGCCATGCTTATGCAAAAATCCAAATAAGGGAACACTTAAGAAATTTAGTCCATCTTCCAGTTATCTATCCAGTTTCATTTCAACACATGCAGTGAATGGAACCTTATCATCCCACCCGATAGTTAACAGATGCATTTTTTCAAGTTATTATTAACAGATTTTAAAGCTTAAGCTTTCTGTGTTTTGTTTTCAACATAGATTTGGTGATTTTGTAGACATTAGTGAAGGACCTCATATTTCAAGAACTAGCTTGTGTGATCAGTATGCAGTAACAGCAGCTCATAATCTTCAAAGCAGCCAGCCTGAATTAAGAAGAAGATTCCAAGGTATCTCTGTACCATATCATTTAAAGGTTAGTAATCTATTTATTTACCAGTATTTTTGTTTAGGATAAGAAAGAGAATATGGACTCAGGGTGGTGAGCAGTAAATATCTTTCAAATTCCTCATCCTAAATTCACTAACGTCTCTCATGAGGCAGGAGAAAATCTTTTGCCCTTTTTAAAACCCCTGGGGAATTTTTGAGGTCTTTTTAAAAAATAAAATTAACAATGTTTTGGGCAGTTTTTTTAAAAGAATGAAAAACAACATGCTTGCAATTTGGTAGTGCAATACTGAAGAGTTTAAGGTCCAGTAAAAAAAAGAAAGGGCTACATATGGTTTTATGCCGCACAACCACCAGCAACAATTAATGTAAGAATTATAAAGAAAGGTAATTATTAACTAGTCCGTACTCCATAGCTTAGAATCTATAAGGAGAATTAAAGAAAAAATGATGGGGAATTGGAAACCATCTCTTGTTCATCCTTTTACTAGAAATAAATAAATAAATAGTACAAAGCCAGCATCTTAGAGTTTTCAACCTTAGTGGAAAAGATTCAGTCAAACTTTTCAAATTACAGTACTGTAGTTCTGTTTACGAAATGTGACATCACTTTTGCCCAAAAGACTTCATCTGCTTGATATATTTGAGAAAAGAAATGTCTTACAGAGAAACATTAAATTGTAATGACACACGCACACATCCTACTGGTGCCCAAAATAATGGAATATAACAGTGATGGTGAACCTTTTAGAGACCGCGTGCCCAAACTGCAACCGAAAACCCACTTCTGTATCGTCGGGTGCCGGGTGGGCATGGCCCATTGGGTGGGCGTGGCCCATTGGGTGGGCGTGGCCCATTGGGTGGGCATGGCTGCAGTGGTAATGGCAGACTGGGTAGGACTAAAAAGTTCAATCAATCAATTGCAACTTTGCGAGATTTTTTCCCCGCAAGAAGTTGAAATTGATTGATTGATTGAACCTTTTTTTTTTTTGCACACGGCGGCGGAGGCCTAATGCGAAAAGGTTTTATAAACCCAGCTGAAGGCTTCGGACTGGGGCAACAGCACACGTGCCCACAGAGAGGGCTCTGCGTGCCATCTGTGGCACATGTGCCATAGGTTCGCCACCACGGGAATATAATATTTATTCTTAAGAAATACAACTTGACTTTTCCTCTTTAAATTTTGAGAGGTTTTATATAGAAAAGCTAAAAGATTGTGAAATGTAGTTATTTGATCCTCTCATGACATTTTGTCCATAATACACAACACACAAGCACATTTTCATTGCAAAATAATAATAATAATGATTTATATGTTGACTGATTCTGTTTCATTACAGCTTTATCATACTATATGGCACAGATTGCAGAAAAGATCACAGAAACTAGTAAGTTTAAACCTCAAAGAATAATCACTACATTTGCATGACTTATTTTTCTGAAAGCTATGAAGAAACACAATCCTGTAATAGAAATGTAATATAAAATATCAATATTTCAGATAAAAATGCATCAGAAATTATAATCATTGTTTTGCTCTGATACTCTGATATTTTTTCCTAGCATAATTGTGATCACAATTGTGACTGGAACGTCCATTGCTAAGTAATGTAGTCATTAACTGGCATCCAATTTTATGACATTTTTTGGCACAGTCATTAAGCGAATCTGACTTCTCTCATTGTCTATGTTTGTTGGAAGCCCCCTGGGAAAGTTACAAATGGTGATCACTTGACCATGGGGATGCTGGTGTAAATGTGAGGGCCAGTTCTAAGGCACTTTTTTCAGTCCCATTGTAACTTCAGTTGTTAAACTAATGGTCATAAATCGAGGACTAGCTATAGTATGTACCAATGTGTGAAGAACATTTCATAAGATGTTCATAGTATGTAAGGGATAAAACTACTTTTTACGTTCCTGGGCCTGGAAGGAATGGCAATAGCATAGCACTCTTCTATTATTATTATTTTTTTTTTCCAATATAAAATTTTATTGTTTTTATCATAAAAAAAAAGAAATACATCACAGATATTACACAATGTTATATCCCATCCCCCCACCCCCCGGACTTCCCAAACCAAACCTAGGCTAATATTCAAATACAAGTAAACAAATATTAATATCTCTAACTCCAAACTCTAAACTTAAACAATCCATCTCCTCCGTGTTAATAAAANGAGTAACAAATTGAAATATGCTTCATGTAAGAAGGACTTTGGTTTAGTTAGTTGTGCTTCTACAAATACACAATGTTTGGGAGTTAAATTTCCTCACTCTAGTAAGTGTTCATTTGGGATCACCAGTCATTTTGCTTCCCTAATGTATTTCTTGGTTTCTACAGATCTGTTCTCTTCTATGATACCTAGTCTCTAGCAACATGGAACCCTCAGTTTTGTTGAATCAGTTTTACTTATCCTTATTAACTCCCTATGAAGCATTATTAAAGGAGAAAAATATTCCAAGTCATTATGCTCTTTCGCAATAACTTATAACTTGATCAAAAACAGGGGGGAAATTTTGGCTTCTTCCTGTTAACCAAAAAAGATTCTGATAGTGTCTCATAGTAGGATTAAAAAAAGAAAACAAGTAAAAATAGCAGATAGTTCAAGAAAACTATGGGTGAAATCTTGCTGCCTCTCTTAAAAACAATTAATTTTTACCTTAGGTAATATACAGGCGGTTATTTTAGACTGTTATTTCACTAATAAAATATGATTTTAGTACAGTGTAATACTTTTTGAAGTTTAATTTTTATTTTATTTTGTTTATCTTTTCCAGATTTAAGTGAATGGTATATTAAGAGATCTGTGCTTGCCCTTGTAGATGGGCAGCACTGGGATATGTACAGACCTTTGACTCATTCTTGTGAAATTCAGTTTCTTACTTTCAAAGATGAAGATGCAGAAGAAGTGAACAAAGTATAACAATCCTGGGTTTCTTGCTTTATGTTGTTTTTATTAAAACTGAGAGATAAAAGAATGCATGGTTTAAATTCGTTTGAATGTCAATACAGGTAGCCCTTGCTTAACTTTGATAATTGGGACTGGAATTTCTGTCACTGAGCGATGCGGTTGTAAAGCGCAACATCATGTGACCACATCATTTAGTGATGGCAATCGTGGTTGTAGTCGTTAATGTGAGGATCATGGGTTATTAAGCAAGGACATCCTGTGACTGTAACTTGTGACTTCCTGCAAGCAAAGTCAAAGAGGAAGCAGGCAGGAAGTTGCAAGTCCTAGTTGTTACTAATTTTTCTTTTGGTAGCTTGCAGGCAGGCCAGTGGGCAGGTGGGGAAGGGTTTAGGGTGCTGTGGTGGGAGTGCAGCCAGGCAGAAGTTAAGTCTTGCAGCCTGGCACAGTTGCAGGGGTCCTATGGCCCAGTCAGGTATGCGGAGGGCAGATATAGTGATTGCTGCAAGTGGGCATGTGCTACAGAATGTGAGATTTTCCAGATCTTTAACCCTGTAGCAGGGCTCCTCAGGAGAAAAACTGGAATATTGTAACTGTCATAAGAATGAGGCAGTTGCCAATGCTTGAATCACAATTGTGATTCTTGTGGCATTGCTGTGGCAGCTGGAAATTCAATAACTGAGTACGTATACCATTCATTCAGCACCATCATGGTCATAACCCAAGAACAATTTATAGAGAAGTTGATTCAAAAATGATTTGAATATAATGATATTCTGTTTCTCTTAGTATAGAATTTCAACTTTCTGGCTTTCTATTAATTGCAGATTTAAATACAATAATACAAGTGGAGTATTTTTGACTCATAAAATAAATGACATTCCTCAGAAACAGAATACAAGGCAAATATCTTTTATGTCTGGCTGCATTTTTAAATAACATTTGCTATCAAACATGAAACTTCATAAATGATGCCTTGAGTCTTTTAAAATTTGCTTTTGAAGTTTACATTGAACTGTCTTGAGATAATTTGAATTAATCTATTGCAGGCTTATTGGCGTTCTTGTGCCATGATTCTGGGCTGTATTTTAGAACAAGCATTTAAAGATGAATATTCAATTACTCTTGTTAAAGCTCCAGAAGTACCAGGTAACATAACTCTCTGGAAGAATACTACGATAAACATAGAAAAAATCTCTGTAATTTACTCATTTCAAAAATGTAGGTATTATAGCATTTGGAGACAAAGTACATGCAAAATACTTTGAATTATAGTCTGAACCTATTGGAAGGTTACAAAGCTGAAGAAAATTATAATAGACAATTTACTAAACTACCAGTTTTATTAGATCACTGGCAACTGTCTTTTGCTCATCTAATATTAAAGTTCTTATGATGGTAAATACTTACTGTATTTACTTTTTTCTGTGAAGGTAGTATACATGTTATTTTCAGTTGGTCCTTATTTGGAATTGGCCATATTCAAAACTGCCATGCTAACAACCAAATGCTGGGGAAAGCATACTTCTTAAAATGATTTATTAACCAGTGTTCAATTCTCAATTGCATACTATAGCAGAACATGTAAAATTCTTGTTTAAATAGAACAGAATTGCAGATATAATTTGATATATAATTTTAATATTCAAATTAAGTCTGCAGTTCTGTTCAATTTATCTGAAAGGTTTTACCCCATTGAACTAGAAGAAATTTACTTATGTATGGTGTATATAGAGAGTTGCATTATAATACCTCCCTGAAAAATGGTTTGCACCTTGACTAAAAAGAGAAGTTAAGACAGTGTTAGGTGAACTTTTTTGTGAAAAAGTTCCAAAGACATTCAGTCATTCACAAAGACTTTTCTTCAGTTTTCTGTCAGCAAGTGTCAATGGTGGAGGAAGACCTAAAAGCCTATATTGATATTTGGACACAATTCATTATTTTCATTAGGCAGGTTGTTCAAAAGTGGGATATCTAGAACCCAATAATTAACTATCTAGACTAATATTTAGATTTCTTAATTTCTTTACCATCCTGGGTTTATTTGTTTTGATAATATCTTGTTTAATGAAGAATTCCAGATAACCCAAAAACTTGTATCCTGTGTTTGACATTTTGTTTGGTCTTAATTAAAACATGCCTAAATATGAATTTAGAATTATTTGTACAGCCAAATTTCTGATGCTGTAACTATATGCTGGTTCTCATTGGATTTCTTAAATATCTTACTTTGAAAAATCTATTCATAGCAATATTTCAAAATGTTGTCTTGCTATATAGTGACATCTGGAGCATTTTGCTATGATGTAATCTTGGATAGCAAACTTGATGCATGGACACCAACTGAGGTAAGTTCAAGCTGGTTTAATGGACAACTCAATACATCCATTATATGAAAAGAATAATTGCTAAATGTAAAAATTGCAATGGATATTTGTATTCACACAGAACTTTTTGTGTTTGTGCCCTATGTTTCATTTGCTCTTATATAATAAAACCTCAGATTTTTTTATAAATGTAGATGTTAAACTGCACTTCCTAGACTGCTGGATCAAGCCTCTAATACTTATTTGGGTTTCAAATGTTTATTTTTTGGATAAAATATGTTTAAAATGTGTACATTGTGAGAAAATATTTAAATATTTTGTACAAATTGATCTGAAAACAGAACAAATCTATGAATGAATGTACGCAGAATTAGCAGACCAGAAATTGATTGATCAATCCTCCTATAATGATAGAGCCAATATTAGATTCTGTTCTGGATTCAGACCTTAATTCATATAATATTAAGGGTATAAAATCAAATCTGGAACTTCTTCAGCTCTGGATTTAGTCTGGTCATATTTTTTATTATAAAACTCTTTTTCTGCTGTTGCTCCACCCTCTGGAACAGACAAGATGGGCAGCATATAAATTTAATAAATAACAACAGCAATAATAATACCATCAAACATCCACATCTGCCTATCCCAGGTCCTTGAGAAGGACTAAATAGGCGGATAAAATATCTAATCCAGCTGGCTGACTGCGACAAATCAATAACATGTAGAAAAATGCAAGGAGACAGGTTAGTTTTAAGCTCAGTCTTGCCTTAATATAATAGAAAGCCTTTTGAAAAGTATGGTGTTTTAACATAGCAATTGGATTGGATAGCCTCACAAGCTTGCCCTTTTATTCCTCAAATATTCGTTATAATATTTGCTGTAAATGCTAAAATTGTTAACTCATAAACTTCCTTCTGTATTGGGGATGAAATAAAAGGATATCCGTATGTGGATATATTTAATTCGATTAAGCCAAATAATTTTCCAGACTGCTGGGCAGATGGAGGATATTGAGTTTTTTTAAGCTTAGATGAAATAGTAAATATGAAACATGTTCCAGTTTTTTATGCTTAGTATATTCCTGCAGAGACAGAGCTACCTTAAATAGCTACAGCTTGAAAAATCTCCAGAATAATGATTAAATATTACACACCAAGAATTTTAGATACTTAAATTATTTGAACCTTCTTATTTATCATGTCAGTCTATATAAGCTCAATATTTTTTTCTCATTTTTGAAGGAAAATCTCCATTCCCTTTCAAAAGATGCTTTCAGATTAATTCAGAAAGATTTGCCGTTTGAAGTGCTGGATGTCGATGCAAAAGTGGCACTTGAAATATTTGAGTATAACAAGTTAGTATTAGCAATCTATATGTCAGAGTTAAAATGTCATTCAGAAAAGATGTGTATCTATCTGTCTGTGCTCATATGTATATAATTTGAAATCAGTGTTTCATTATGAAGATCTATAAGTTGAGATTAAAAAAAATAAACAGCTCCTTATTCATTTGCTTTTGGTTTTCATGTCTATTAGTATGCCACTGATAATGAAAGGGAATATGGCTGAACAATGTATAACTCCTGTTCAAATAAATAGCCATATATTGCAGCTATACTTAACATAGGTTGTATATTCTTTATTGTATAATAGATAATGCACATCATTCTACTTTGAAGAGTAAAGTATGGATAAAATGGAATATGTTTAAATGCATCAACGTTTATCATATGAGAATAGGGTTTTGAAGATTTAGGAACAACTCCACTAGAAGCAATACTAGCCGCCGTAATAAAGGCTTCATGTTGGGAATAAAGAGAAGAAGTTTTCTCAGTTTTTGAAAAAAGAAAAATATTCCTTAGTCCATTATTACTAGAATTGGCATGTAGAAAGGAAAAATGACGTATGATTAAAAAAAATGAAATAGCATGTATATACTCTTCTAGCTGAATTTAGTTATAGATGTGTTTCTTCGTATTTTAGGTACAAACAGGATATGGTTGAAGAAAGAGCTCAAAATTCCAAAGGAGTGGTAACAGTGCATAGGTGAGCAAAACATAAACCAGCCTTATTTTTATAGCTAGAATTCTTTACCCTTTCTCTTTCTTCTCTCTCTCTCTCTCTCTCTCTCTCTCTCTCTCTCTCTCTCTCTCTCTCTCTCTCTCTCTCTCTCTCTCTCTCTCTCTCTCTCTCTCTCTCTCTCTCTNAATTTAACTTTCATTAAAAGTATAATGAAAATGTACTAAAATGCATTATATTCAGTGACCCAATCCACTTTCAGAACTTGTGGAATTATCTTTTGTGACTAGGGCAAATATTTTACAAGTTCCAAGGGATAAATAAGGCCTCAATCCTTTGTACTGGAAGCCTCCAGTTGAAAATTACATGGTGTGAAGGAAATCTTAAATGCTGATGTTACATTTAATATATTTTTATTTTGTTTATATATTGGCAGGTGCAATTCAATGCAGTGTTTGGCCTGCTATCTCAGTAGACAAGTCTTTCACCACTCATAAGCTATAATATATTTTAGAAATGTTATTAACTGGCATTAAAAGATTTTATTTTAGCACTTCTAAATGGCGTAATATGTAGAAAAATAAAAAATTACAGGTTTAATGTTGCATTATGTTTTCAGCCAGAGAGAACTTCATTATAGATCCTTAAAGATAGTCATGCAAGAAGCTTTGAGTCTTGTCAGAAGAGCAGACTAATTTAGGCTATGATTCCAAGCCATGCTTATGCAAAAATCCAAATAAGGGAACACTTAAGAAATTTAGTCCATCTTCCAGTTATCTATCCAGTTTCATTTCAACACATGCAGTGAATGGAACCTTATCATCCCACCCGATAGTTAACAGATGCATTTTTTCAAGTTATTATTAACACATTTTGGGGTGCTTAAGCTTTCTGTGTTTTGTTTTCAACATAGATTTGGTGATTTTGTAGACATTAGTGAAGGACCTCATATTTCAAGAACTAGCTTGTGTGATCAGTATGCAGTAACAGCAGCTCATAACCTTCAAAGCAGCCAGCCTGAATTAAGAAGAAGATTCCAAGGCATCTCTGTACCATATCATTTAAAGGTTAGTAATCTATTTATTTACCAGTATTTTTGTTTAGGATAAGAAAGAGAATATGGACTCAGGGTGGTGAGCAGTAAATATCTTTCAAATTCCTCATCCTAAATTCACTAACGTCTCTCATGAGGCAGGAGAAAATCTTTTGCCCTTTTTAAAACCCCTGGGGAATTTTTGAGGTCTTTTTAAAAAATAAAATTAACAATGTTTTGGGCAGTTTTTTTAAAAGAATGAAAAACAACATGCTTGCAATTTGGTAGTGCAATACTGAAGAGTTTAAGGTCCAGTAAAAAAACAGAAAGGGCTACATATGGTTTTATGCCGCACAACCACCAGCAACAATTAATGTAAGAATTATAAAGAAAGGTAATTATTAACTAGTCCGTACTCCATAGCTTAGAATCTATAAGGAGAATTAAAGAAAAAATGATGGGGAATTGGAAACCATCTCTTGTTCCTCCTTTTACTAGAAATAAATAAATAAATAGTACAAAGCCAGCATCTTAGAGTTTTCAACCTTAGTGGAAAAGATTCAGTCAAACTTTTCAAATTACAGTACTGTAGTTCTGTTTACGAAATGTGACATCACTTTTGCCCAAAAGACTTCATCTGCTTGATATATTTGAGAAAAGAAATGTCTTACAGAGAAACATTAAATTGTAATGACACATGCACACATCCTACTGGTGCCCAAAATAATGGAATATAACAGTGATGGTGAACCTTTTAGAGACCGCGTGCCCAAACTGCAACCCAAAACCCACTTCTGTATCGTCGGGTGCCGGGTGGGCATGGCCCATTGGGTGGGCGTGGCCCATTGGGTGGGCGTGGCCCATTGGGTGGGCATGGCTGCAGTGGTAATGGCAGACTGGGTAGGACTAAAAAGTTCAATCAATCAATTGCAACTTTGCGAGATTTTTTCCCCGCAAGAAGTTGAAATTGATTGATTGATTGAACCTTTTTTTTTTTTGCACACGGCGGTGGAGGCCTAATGCGAAAAGGTTTTATAAACCCAGCTGAAGGCTTCGGACTGGGGCAACAGCACACATGCCCACAGAGAGGGCTCTGCGTGCCATCTGTGGCACATGTGCCATAGGTTCGCCACCACGGGAATATAATATTTATTCTTAAGAAATACAACTTGACTTTTCCTCTTTAAATTTTGAGAGGTTTTATATAGAAAAGCTAAAAGATTGTGAAATGTAGTTATTTGATCCTCTCATGACATTTTGTCAATAATACACAACACACAAGCACATTTTCATTGCAAAATAATAATAATAATAATGATTTATATGTTGACTGATTCTGTTTCATTACAGCTTTATCATACTATATGGCACAGATTGCGGAAAAGATCACAGAAACTAGTAAGTTTAAACCTCAAAGAATAATCACTACATTTGCATGACTTATTTTTCTGAAAGCTATGAAGAAACACAATCCTGTAATAGAAATGTAATATAAAATATAAATATTTGAGATAAAAATGCATCAGAAATTATAATCATTGTTTTGCTCTGATACTCTGATATTTTTCCCTAGCATAATTGTGATCACAATTGTGACTGGAACGTCCATTGCTAAGTAATGTAGTCATTAACTGGCATCCAATTTTATGACATTTTTTGGCACAGTCATTAAGCAAATCTGACTTCTCTCATTGTCTATGTTTGTTGGAAGCCCCCTGGGAAAGTTACAAATGGTGATCACTTGACCATGGGGACGCTGGTGTAAATGTGAGGGCCAGTTCTAAGGCACTTTTTTCAGTCCCATTGTAACTTCAGTTGTTAAACTAATGGTCATAAATCGAGGACTAGCTATAGTATGTACCAATGTGTGAAGAACATTTCATAAGATGTTCATAGTATGTAAGGGATAAAACTACTTTTTACGTTCCTGGGCCTGGAAGGAATGGCAATAGCATAGCACTAAAGATAATAATAAACATACAATACAACTAGGTGAAAAATATAACGTATGGGTGAAGAAAAAAACTGTAACGTTTACTTTTAATAACAACTGTAAAACGACAAATATTTTTCGTCTCTGAATAAGAATGGGTAGACGGTCACCCAAACCCCGACACCCTCACAGATAAAAACAACATAATATTTAATGTCAAATGTACCCATTTTCATCTTTGGATGGCAAATTTGACAGTTGTGATCACAAGCAGCAGTGAGAGCTGCACATAAATGATTTGAAGATTGCTAAGAGTCTTGAAGCTTTATTTTGCCCATGGATGGAATATGGAGAGTACTGAATTGCAAAATTAATTTTTTGATTTGATTATATAAAAGTAGTAGTAGGAATTGGGTTGAAGATTCATGGCATTGTCAATCTAATGTTATCAGATAATTTAAACTATTGCCAAAAAACTAAGATTTCAAATTTTAGTACTACATTCATATTTTTATATATGTATAAAATGTTCATGTATGTATAAAATTATATATGTATATGTATTTTCTAAATACTCAGTAATATCCTGTATATTAACACATCTACTAGTAAGCATAATGCTAAAGCATTTCTGGATCCTCTTTCTTTCCAGCTGGTTTGAATATTAAACCAAATCACATTCCATGTGTGTTTTTTTCATTAGTATTTTTTTCTGAAGCAAAAATTAATGAGAAATGAATTATATTTTTCCCACGAGGCTTAAACCACCAGTTTAATGTTACCATTTCTGCCCAGATTTTGCAGTTTATCCATGCAGTTCTCATTAAGAAAATCAGAGTGTGGCTGCCAACATGCAGGGTGAACAGTGAATAAGGGGGAGGAATTGGAATGGATTTGGGGATTGAGCAAAAGGTATATGAAAGTTCATATTTTATCTCAAGAATTTATTATGTTTTACAGATCACTGAAAGAAGACCAAAAGAAACAAATGATAGAAATGAAATTACAAACATTGAACCAGCCTGACCCTTTCTAATCTGTATGTGTGGAAATACTAAGAATTAAATTGAGATTGTTTTAAAGAACAGATTCATTATTCAGATCAATACCTTGAAAAATTCTTCAAGAGAACGTTTTCAGAGACTCACAGAACGTCACCCTTGCTCTATCACAGTGATGGCGAACCTTTTAGAGACCGAGTGCCCAAACTGCAACCCAAAACACACTTATGCATCGTCGGGTACCGGGTGGGTGTGGCCCATTGGGTGGGCGTGGCCCATGGGGTGGGCGTGGCCCATTGGGTGGACGTGGCTGCAGTGGTAACGGCAGACTGGGTGGGGCTAAAAAGTTCAATCAATCAATTCCAACTTTGCAAGATCTTTTTTTTCCCTGCGAGGTTGAAATTGACTGATTGATTCAACCTTTTTTTTTTTTTTTGCACATGGCAGAGGCCTAAAGCGAAAAGGTTTTATAAAACCCAGCTGAAGGCCTAGGACTGGGGAGACGGCACGTGTGCCCGCAGAGAGGGCTCTGCGTGCTGCCTCTGGCACCCGTGCCATAGGTTCGCCACCACTGCTCTATCAGATTAGATCTTAGATGTAAATAAAAATAGAGTGTAGATATAATAGAATAGATGTACATAGAAAAGGTTGCATATCTGCAGGCATTCAAAGCCTGTTGCAAAATGAAAGATGAGTTCAGATACTGATCCTGGCAGATGAGGATTTTCCTCACATCTTCAATACCTCTACAGTTCACAATTAATGAATATGAGCAATAAGCCTGTACACATCACTCCAATTCAGTTTGAGTGGAAGATTCAAAAAGGGTGTGATTGAATTTGTATTTGCAATTTGGAGCCAAATTGATTTGAACTACTTAAATAATTGGGATTGAGATTAGAAAAAAAACATTATCCATGAGCTATAAGAGCAAAGCATTGAAATACCCACAGATGAATGAGATGAAAATAGCAGGTTCAGTAGACTTTTTAACCTTGTCATGCTTCAGCTGGATGTTACAAAATATTTTTGAAATAATATTCTTGAACCTCTTTGAAGGCAAAGAGAACTTGACTTGTGCTTACTGAACCAATGCAGCAAGTTGCCCTACTCCAGTTTAAAAATAAACATGTTCAGAAAATATTTTAAGATAAATGCTTGTTTTCTGGAGTGCCATGTTTTGTCCAGGACACTAAAAATGCTTTGCTGATTCTACCTATTTGCAGGAGTGCTAGAAAAATAGATATATCAGGATGACCTTGCTGCTTTTTGGGAAGAATCCTTTCCTCCTTAGTGGGACTCAATTGTGTCTTTTTGGCAACTGTTAGTGGAGGCAACAGACATAGGCTAAAAGTCGGTGAAATACAACTTTATAGAAGTAGGCAGTTGAGAAGAAAGAGACTGGCACAGAAAAACTTATTTAATATGCTTATAATCTTTATTTTAAAAAAATCAGTAAATGTTTGGATGTCTCTTATTACCATGGTCCCCTTTTAGTTCTTACAAAGAATTAAATTTGCCCAAATAACACTGAATGTAAACATTAGCTTTCAGCCATTAATACATAATCTGACTGGCCAGCCTTGAGACCATATTCAGAATGCTGAGAATTGAGTTGAACCAGTTGTGTAGGCAGAATTAGTATCAAAGTTTAATACGTCAGCATGAGGGAGAACAGAGTTTAGTTTTGAAACTGACCACATTAAAGAAGCTAAGAGCTGAGGGAATGAAGTGCTTACCAGTTCAAAAGAGCTCTGGTAATAAGAGGTTAAACATTTGGTAGAATTCAGACTAGCTACTGAAGCCTGTATCAGAAGAGTTCATCACTCTGTGCCACCTCTATCTCTGATGTTACTGTTTGTGCAAAGAAAATGTCAACATTGTGTGTCTTCAGTAACAAGTTCAGAAGGGGCAAAATGACCTTTTAAAATCTAGAGTGTTTTTACAAGGCTAACAAAGTGCTTCACAGTCATCTAGTTTGATTTGCTGCTTTAAAGTGGTTCCCTGCATTGATTCATGAATGTGTTTCGATGTGATTATTTTAGTGAACCTTTCTCTAATTAAAAACCAAAGCTTTAGACAGCACCAGTGACCAGACGTCCTTAGTCTCTAATGTTCTCAGATGTGCTGAACTGTCCATTTCTAAACATTTCAACTTGCAAGAGTCTGACTGTGAATTCCAGGGGTTGCAGTCCTAATATTTGGAAGGAATAAAGTGGGAAAAGTTGGGTATTAGAGCAACGCTACCAAGTTGCATGATCAGATCTAATCTTTGTATTTAGATTGCAGTGCTCAAATTGACATTTGTGTATTGGTAAATGCTGGTACTGTTTCAGTATAGCTACAATGGACATACTTTGTACCAACATGATATTTTAATTTGGGTTTGTACCACTATTGAATGTAAACATGAGGGCATTGTAGCTTGTACAAGAATTTTCTGAAGTTCAAAGTTGAAATTTCCATCTACTAGTGACAATTAATTAAATGCTGGTAAATATAAAAGAGAAAAGCCAATTAACTGAGGATGCAATGAGGCTATCAAAAAAGAATTTGTAGTTTGCAATCTTGTAATTCATCAGCCTGAAATGCATTTTAGATTATTCCACTTTAATTGTTTATGGGCCTGGCTTTTACCCTTTTTTTGTATGTTAATATTTGGCTTTTTAGTGTGCATGGGGCTATCATAATGCAGTCTGTATTACCATGAATTATTAGTATTAATCCTTAATTCTTGGAAATATCTTGAAGCCAAATCAAATATCCATTGTTTTCAAGAATTGATACCAGTCAGAGTTTCTAACCACATACCCCTACACTTCTGTAATATGTTGTGTGGATTGCAGATAATAAGATTCTTCTTTATATAGGCAAAGTCATGCTAGTGTATGAGGGAATTAATCTACTCTTATGATAGCTGCAATTGAAGCATTTTTATTGAATCTCTGTGATCTCTGATCCACTATGCAGTACTGAAGTTTCCTTTATTGTCTTCTTGAAATAGCAGAACTTTGATGCTTCTGAAACTCAGACCGTGGGAAGTGAGTTAGGTAACATGAAGTTTCTGGAAACATTGAAACAGTGAAAGGAGAAAAAGTGGTTCTATGCAAAAGAATAGGTGGGAGTATGGAAATTTTGAAATGTGTCTCTTTTTAAAAGGAAACTTCAACTATCCTGCTGTAAGAAAATAAAATGTGTTTAATGCTCTTTACAACTAAGAGCATAGCATGTTTATTTTTCAGATTTATTTAAGAGCTAGAGATTGTGAATTATTAATATGGTAGTTTTCATATATTTTAACTGCAAATTATATCATCTATAGCCAGTGTAACCGTGGATAGAAATGATGGGAAATGTGGCCAAAGCTCTTACTAGTAGATAGAAATTTTAACTTTGAATTTCAGAAACTTTCTGTATGAGCTACAATGCCCCTATGTTTACATTCAATAGTGGTACTTACCCAAGTATACTCTGTAACGTGGAATATTTTAACCTGATTTTTCTTTTGGCTTCAGAACATTTATTTACTAACACATTATGCATCATTTTATTTGCTGTAGCTTGCTGGTATCAACATGGATGGGTTTTGACATCACAGGAAAAGTTGTAGTGTCTCACCTATGCTTATCAGTTGTATTGATAAAGTGGTTTACTTTTATTGGAAGAAAATGAATGCATGCTAGCAAATTGGTAAATGAAACTATTTCCTTTATTTTTTTAAAATTCTCTTTGCTTTCTTGCCACGAGCAGCAGTGTTTTCCATATTACTTCTGGAAAAGAGCACCACACCCTATTAATGCTAACATGTAGGAGTTGATCAGAAATAAAACACCTATCACAATTAGCATTAACAGTGTATGGCCTGCAGATTTAATGTAATCCATAAAATGAAGCTTCTGGACAATTCTCTCCAAATTACCTATAATATAAAAGCAGCAATGAATTTAAGGCAATAGAGTACATACTAAAGAAGAAATCAAGTTCTGTAACATGTAAAGTTTTATAAATATTGATTAATGTATTGTGTTAATAGGAAATACATCTGATCAACAGCTTTACCTGTAACAATTATTATACCAATTTTTTAACTGAGTTTGGTATACATACATTGAAAATATTTAAATTGGATAAAAGTAGCATTTCAAGCAAAATCACATATGTGAATTGAAAAAAAAAAGATTATCTTAATTGTGTTAAATATCTGAAGGAGAGCCAGTTCGGTGTAGTGGTTATTTAGCTTTAAATAGTGCCCCCCCATTCATGTGGCCAGTTGAGTGACCTTGGGTCAGTCATCCCTACTCAGCCCCAGAAAGCAGGCAGGGACAAACCACTTCTGAAACTTTCTGAAATAAAATTGCAAGAACTTGCCTCAACAGTCACCAGGTGTCTATAATAACTCAAAGGAACAAGTTTTTTTTTCTTTTTACAAAAATCTGAAGATGCAATTCTTGAGAATATGCTTCACTGAATTAATTGAGGTTCATTGCTGAGAAAACTGCATTGTGAATAAAATTACTAAAGTCATTAGAACAAAAGCAAAGTAAAAATAGTTCTTCTTAATGTACAGAATTAAAACTAAGTCCTATTTAAATGTATAAATATTAAAACAACAACAACATTGATCTGTATAAGACATTTTAAAGATAATTGTCCTAGAATGCAGATGTTTTCTATATTAAAAGTTATTTGGTTTATTTGTTCTTCTTTTAAGGAGATCTAAGAAAAGCAGGAAGTAGAGACCTGTTTTTGCTCTCTGCAATATACCAAGCTATGGTTAGTAAGTTGTTTAAGATTGTGTGATGAATTTTATGGCTGTATGAAAAATTAAAATTAGATTTCCCATTACCAAATTCAAGTATAATAATCATATTAATTAAAAATATGAATATACTACATGCTATTTTGTGGACTGCCATGTGAGTGAAACGTAATGATCTTTCTTTCTCTGTTAGCACCACCTTCTTGTATTTGAGAAGCAGCTTTTGGTGGTTCTATAAAGCGGGACTTTTGTGGAGAATTGGCATTTTTGTCTCATAGTGTGTATTTTTACTGTCCTAAACTGCAGCTCTAGCAATTGAGAAGCCTAGTTTAAAGTACATCAACTTATTTCCAAAGTTTTTCTTTTGGGGGCAGATGGAAGTAAATGAAACAGCTTATGTTTTCATAGTAGTTTCAGTTAGTAACTGAAAAACAAAGAGGAAGTAGATGTTGGGTTAAGTTGTGGTAAGCTAATTTAAGTGATAAATGGAAATTGCTTTTTCCTTTTTATTTTAAATTAAATCAGTCAAGTATAATCACAAGGCACAATAGTAAATGCTCAGAAGAAACAGTAAATGTGAACTATATGGGCTTTTGTAAACAAATGCTAGGATATAATACAACATCTGAAGAAATTATAAAATATGATTACCAGCATTCCAGATTGTCCATCTTAATGAGCAACAATGCATATTCTCTGGTTGAATATTTTAATCATTGGTTCGCAAGATGTCCTTGCAAGACTTTTCCTTGTACACCAAGTACATAAGTAATTGGTCTTCCCTGGATTACTGTAGCCAGGAATACATCATTCTTATTCCTTATCCTGATTCATAGAGGCTTATGAAAAAGCAAATGATTTGGTTTTGTATTATCTTTCAGATTTCAGAAAAATGAAATGCTGTCTAAAGGGATGGGATTGCTTTCATTAAGTCAACTAGTGGAGGATTAGATTTTGTACTCAGTCCCAGTGTGAAAATTAGAGTAATATTACTCTTTCCACAGTTACCAGTTTCAATTCTGCCTTAGATAGAATATATATGGCCTTAGTTAATAATGTCTACCCACATAAAAGCCACATTGCCCATATTACATGGTTATTTTGAAGGGTTATCAATTACCTTTCCAGAAATTTTGAACTTTTAAGGGAAACATCTAGAAATTAAAATGTCATTTATCCAACTGATTTGTTTACAGCTAAACATTATTTGGAAACTTTAATTATTTATTATTTTTTATGAAAGCATACTTTGCATTTTCCTTTCTTCTGTGATGGCCAGCAGTACCCTTTAATAATGTGGTTGTAGATGCAAACAAGTCCAGACTGCTATCAAAGGCTACAATTTTGTATCTATTAGCAAAGCAGAATAAAAATACTTCTGCCAAACAGAATAACAGCATGTGTAGGAGATATGATAGTTTTCAACCTCAGAGCATACATTTGCAGGGAATTTCCCTCTTTTAAATGGAGGAACATTTGAATGTTAAATGTATCTCTCCCCCAGAGTTACCTGAATTGGTACTGCTCAAGGAAGTGTTATTACTTGACTTCACTGCATGTATCACTCAACCATTAGAGAAACCTGAAGACTAACAGCTCTGAATAATAGATACATAAAGTTAATATATTTATGGCATTCCTCTAATATGCTTTCTTGGAAGTATTTGGTAAGGACGGACAATCCTAAATTAAAATTCTTCCTATAAAATCAAATTTTGTTTAATATTTCACAGAACTATCTTAGCTGACTTATAGCAAAGAGAAACCCTCTCTGAGATTAGTAAATGATACTTCAGTAAATTGAACTGGAACTATATACAAGAAGTTCAAAAACCTGAGTTAAAATTGTTAAAAATATTCTATGGAAGTTTATAACACTAAAATATCTTTAAGAAATGTGTAATTATAAGTACATTTTCTAGATAAACATTTAGTTTTTAGGCTTAGTTTTTAAAGAGAAATGCTGAATAAATAGTATATTTATAAACAATCCAAAGAGCACAATGTTGAAATTCAATAAAATCGGTGGAAGAGAGAGTCACAGTTAATCCAAGTCTTATTAATACAGTAGCTCTTTAATGTAACAAGATTTTGACGACAGTATTTTAGTTCTACCTTGCCAATGCAGAAGATTCATTGCAACTTGTAAAATTATCTTGTCAAAAGAAAAAATGCTGTGTAAGGCAGTTCAAAATAGCCATATGTGTAGTAAATGTGGCCTAATGTTAAATCATTAATGATGAAGCTACTAAGAGTCTCCCATGTCTTCTACTTTGACAAAATTACTGTGGCCTGAAAATGTTGTTTCTATTTCCTATAGCATACGAAGACTACCCATGGTTCCATTAAGTATAATTTTAGCTGACTGTTCATATTATTTAAACAAATATTCACATTTGTTTACCTGTCAATGACTCCTGACCCATGCCCTGCTCTGTTTCACTGCATCCTGTAGTTTTATTTTAGAGAGAAAGAGAAAACACCTACCTGTTATTGGAAGGCTATTTCCACATAGACATAAGTAGTTCACCAAAGCAGCCACAGACTTCCTTTCGTTACATTTCATGGAAATCAGAAGTGCTCAGCGTGTAGGTTCTTTTCTGTCTCTCTTTTTTGAGAAAAAGGATCATAAATACAAAAGGTTCTCAGTGGCCCAGAAGTTGCTGTAATTTGTCTTGCGTCTGGCTCTGCACCCTGCATCCTTGCCACAAAAGATAGGCAAAGAAAGCCAGTCCTATAAAATCCCAAGAACTTTTATATAAGTCATGAAGGTGACTCATCTTCTTTGCAGGGGTTCCCCTACTTCTTTTCTTCTTAGAATCTAATGCTCAGGGGTTTTTTTTTCAGTGGCATTATAAAATTTCCATGTATGTTAAAAAAACACTGTACTTTCTATAGGAAACATGGTTTGAATATATGAAATAACTAATGATTTGCATTTGTGATTAAGCTTTCTATTTTCAGTTGTATGAATGGACCAAATCTATTACTGAGCAGTGTCTAACTTATCATTGTGAAACACTCTTGTCAAGTCATAGTAAATTCTCCTGTGGCCCTCAAGTAGCAGAAAATTGTGTCAAGTTTAATTTGACAATGCAGTTGAAGTTATAATGCATGCAAATAGATCTAAAATACTATTTTTGATGTTTCTGAGCATCAGAAGAAACGATATTACATTCATATTTAATTTTAGCTTTTGTCAGATGACCTTTTTTTTGCCAGTTAGGTACAGATAGTCCTTGATTTACAACCAAAATTGAGTCCAAAATTTCTCTTGTTACGTGAGACATTTTTTAAGTGAGTTTTGCCCCATTTTTCAATCTTTCTTATCACAGTTATTAAGTGAATCACTGCAGTTGATAAGTTAGTATCCCGGTTATTAAGTGAATCTGGCTTCCCTATTGACTTTCTTTGTCAAAAGGTTGCAAAAGGTGATCACATGACCTTGGGACACAGCAATGGTCATAATTATGAATCAGTTGCCAAGCATCTGAATATTAATCACATGATCACGGGGATGCTACAAAAGTTGTAACTAATAAATAGTCGTAAGTCACTTTTTTCAGTGCTGCTGTAACTTGAACTGTCATTAAGTGAACTGTTGTAAGAACTAAATAATAATAATAATAATAATAATAATAATAATAATAATAATAATAATAATAATAAAGCAAAGGTAGTACCAATAGCCATAGGTGCCTTGAGTTCAGTCCCAAAACAACTGGAGCATCACTTAAACATCAGCATCAGCATTGACAAATTCACCATCAGTCACTTGCAAAAGGCAGCTTTACTCGGAACAGCTTACATCCTGTGACAATATCTGTAAGACCATCAAACATCCACATATTCATATTCAAAGTCCTTGGAAAGGACTTGATAGGTAGACAAAAAAGGCCAAATCCAGTCTGATTGCGTTAAATCATAATAATAATACCCCATATTGCATAGTCAGGTTGAGTCTACTTTGGCACTTAACCATGCAGTTATTTGTTTTCTATCCATCCTGCTTAATGTGTTGTGGTATCATTTATAATTATAATATTATGATTTATAATATTACAATTATTAAGTTTATGATTTACAATTATATTTGAAAAACTAGAAACCTCAATATTATTTTAATTTTGGTTACTACGTAGTAGAGCTGTAGCTGGACTGAATTATTGGAAGGGTTAATTCTTTGAATAAATGTGTACACACATGGAGGAAACTGAACAGAGATTTCCTGTAATTTTAAAAAGATTGACTATATTTGGCACATAGTAGGTAACAGTCTGTAATCAAGAAAGAGAAGCTTGATAATATGCATACTTGACATAAATCATGTAGGTGGGGAGACTTTAGTTAACTTCATGTTTTCAAGCCAATCTCTTCTCTGATCATTAGGTGAACAAAAGTACAGGGGATTTTAAACTATTAAATACAATCTTGGGGTTTTTTCACCTTCTTCCCAGAAATTATCATTAGTAAATTCTGCTGGACTTTTTAAAAAAGAAAAAGAAATCGCCCCCTCCTCTATATAAATTATTGTTTTTAGTGTGTGCACACATTCATTTTATTATGATGAAATTCCTATCTTTTTTAATCCACTGTCAATATTTTCTACCCACTCATTCATTAATTGTACTGAAAGTTTAAATTGTTTGTTTAAATGTAAATAAAGAGAAATTGTGATAAAATCTTCAGATAGAAACAATTTAGGGTATTTTTCTGTGTGCATTACTAAACATGTACTGCTAACGTGTTGACAGAAGCATGGGCATTGCTCCTCTCACATGTGTTCAATGAATTTATGAAGATAAATAGATGTAGCCTTTGCACTATGTGGTATTCAGTAATGACCCAGCTGAACCATTGCATCCACATATTTAAGATCATGCCTAACCCTTCCCAACTAAAATGAAGAATAATGATGTTATCTCATTGATTTAATTATGTTTTGTTCATATGTTGTTACTCACCTGCCTTGGGCTATCAGTATAAGTCAGACATGTCAAACTCGCAACGTCACGTGACGTCACGCAACGTATCGAGCCGGTTTTGCCATTGCCGGCAATGGGGTGGGCACAGCTTCCAGATGACATGTTCGGCACGCGGGCCGGCAGTTTGACACCCCTGGTATAAGTTATCATTCTTGCGGACTAGCTCTAGACATTTTTCTGAAGTCAACCAGCACAAAACATCTAGTCTTAATTTTAGTGCTTGTCAGTATAAAGTGGGACTATAACAAAAATCTCTCAAGCCTTATCTTTTCTCTGGAGAGAGAGAAAGGATAGTAAAAACAAATAGATAAACAAAAATAAAGCTGAATTTCTGACAGTGAGTAAAGGGAAAAGGGAAAAAGAACCCAGCAGGAGAGCTTTTTTATTGGAAAGATCTGATGTATTTCATAGTACCACAGATGACTGGACATTATATACAGAGAGACTTGAGCAGCTATTTGAGGCAAATGAGGAAAAAAACTGTTTCACTGAGAGTTATGGGAGACAAAGCACACAAAGTATTGAGAACCTTAATAGCCTCAAAAAATCCTAGCAGTTCAGCTTTCCAAAACTAGCAGCAGTGATGCAGAAATGTGAAGGCCAAAGCTGTTATTGATTGTATTGTTTCAAGTTTCATAAGTACAAATAAAAAGGAGAGTCCATTGCAGGAATGCAGTTGCACTTAAGAAAATGACTGGATATTTCAAGTTTAGCAAAGGACCTAATGAAGCATTAGAAGACTCGTTAATTATGGAATTCTACAAGAAAACAAAGCAAGAGTGACAGATTAAACATTTAAGCATGGAAGCAAATATTAGAGCTCTATTTTTGAATTTAAAAGATTTATAGAGAGCCAATTTGATGAAATGTTAGATGCTGGCCTATTAACCAGAAGACTGTGAGTTCTAGGCCTCCTTTAGACATGAAAACTGGCTGGGTAGCTTTGAGCCAGGCACTTTCTCTCACTCTTTCTCAGCCCAATCCACCTCACAGGGTTGTTTTTAGGAAAATAGGCAGAATTACTAGATTTATTCCCTGTTTCTATGCAGTATGTTCACTACCTTGAGTTGATCAGTATATATATATTAAAATGGGATAAAATCAAACAATAATAACCAAGAGGAAAAGGTCAAAACAAACTGGATTATCGTAGGGGTACTACATATAGAAACTCAGTGCAGATTTAAGGAGGAAATCTTTAGAAAATTTTAAACAGATGGAACATAGCCAGGCAGTCTGTCACTCAGGGAAAAGCAAACAATTTGCTAAATTGTTTCAAAGCCATTGCTTTGAAAAATGTGCAGTATTAGATGCCATTGATGATAGATTACTAATTTGAAAATCTATAGATAAAAAGGTAAAATGAGGCCAAGAATAGTCATCACAGTAGAAAGGAATGGTAAAATCTGCTCATCAATTGTAGCATAAAATTAACAGTTTGTTTTTTTAAAATTATAGCCATGAGAAATATAATTAAAACTTATACTGGATAAAATGTTCCCATTGGAATGATACAGGTAATTATAAAATAACCGCCACAATGTATTGGACCTAAGTGCTGTGAAATGACAAGTTGAAGTCATGCTGCTGCTAAGTTGGAATTGTATCAACAGTTTGCATTCCGTCCTTCTCATGGGGCCCACCACCAGTAAGCTGGAAAGTGTAGCATCTGTATGCATTCAAAGATGGCACTGACACATTCAAATTGATCCAAGGCAAACAAGTGTCATAAGAAAGCCATGTGAAAGTCCAGATTCACATGCTATATACAAAAAGATAAGAGAACTGGACTGGAGAGAACCTGAGGGGATTCTTCAAAAAGTTCTTTTTGAAAAAAGTCTATGTACTACACCTGTAGTTTTATAGCTAAATAGAACAGAACTGGGAATCAGTGGGGATTTTGAAGTTACCATTGACTCATGATTACAAGCTGAACAACATGCATATGTACATGTTGTTGCTGGACATTTTGGATAATCCAGTTGTAGGTTAAAAGAAATAGACCAAGCAGAAATTAATTTACAGAAGGAAGTAGAGGAAGATTCTAAGGTATTTCTTATCATAAATGCACACAAAATATATATTATTATAGTATATTTTGCTTTGGAGCAGTATCTACACAAGTGCTTTAGGCTTTCCAGGCATTCCAGGAATCCTATCCTATTTAAATGACATCATTGTCACCATAGAAATTAATGAGATATATCTGCAAAACCTTAAGACAACATTGTAAAAATTGGTAGATTTTGAAAGCAACAGAACAAATGTGAGTTTTAAAACCTGGTATTGCATATTGTGATTACACCATTGATGCATAAGTATATAGGAGTAATTCAGTCAGTTATGAATGTCCCGAGACCATAGGATGCATCCAAACTATGATATTTGTGTTTAGAATTATAATAGATTTGTACCAAATCTAGCCACCCTTTATTTAAATGGGGAGGACATGTCAGTGGACAAAACAAACTTCCCAGAAAATGGTGACATCAGACAGGATACTTGCTTATTATAACCCGCGTTTACCAATGAAATTGGTTGCGATGCCTCACTGTGTGGAATTGGTGTAGTTATGTCATGCATTGTGAAAGATGACAGCTTTAGCAGTATGGCCTCGCATAGCTATATGCCATTCCCAAACAAAACAAAACAAAATCTAAAGTAAATAGAGAAGTGCTGAGTTTGGTTTGGGAAATTAAATGTTCCAAAGGGTATTTGTATGGAAGGGAATTTACAATCCCTACTAATAATCAATTTTCAATGTACAAAAAGGAATTCTGCTTACAGCTTCTTGAATATAGCATTTGGCTTTATTCTTTAGAGGATACAGATATAGCGTACAATTAAAAAGTACAGTCAACCATGCAAATGTGGACAGATAATTGATCTTATATAGAGGTAAACAAGACAAATCTAAAAAAAATCCATATTAAATGAGAATTCCTTTGACATGATTCTTCTGACAGAGGCCTTTCCATCTCAAATGAAATTATCCAAATAGAGACCAGAGAGATTCAGCAATGTCTCTAGTCTATAGAACTACCATCACGTCTTGCATAAACACACACACACACACACATACACCCCCCCCCCAATTTAGGGAGTTTTTTCAACACTATGATGAATCTATGGTTTACGGCAGTTATATGGAGAGTGAGAGTTACCATAATATTAGATAAGAGCTCAGGTATTAGATACACTTGCATGTTGGACATCACAGAGTGTTAAATATGAAAGCATTTGCTCGTACTCTTGTTTAATAGCTAAGAACAGATTCCTTTCTCTCCAGCTCCCAATGGCTTATTTTGCCAGTGTCTCCAAAAGATGCCCCAAACAGCAGTACTTTCATCTCTGGGACTGGCCTGCCTTACCATGGCAAAAGAATTCATATAGACTTTTTTTTAGTTGTGATGGATGTCTTAACGATACATCCAGTTCCCAATGGCATTAATATCAGCACCTAGTCAGAGATGTATTGAGATAACTTTTTGCAAGTTTTTTCTATGTTCCAGAACAATTGTGAATGATAATTAATCACAGTTTGTAGATGAACAGTTTCAATTATTTCTGAAAAAGAATAGCATTGGGAATATGTGCTACATATTTTTGGTATTTGTTTTGTATATTTTATCTTGCTGTTACCCATCTGGAATCCTTTGGGATTGGGTAGGGCATAAATATTGAAAAATAAATAAGCAGCACCGCATGACCCAGTTACCAACAAATTTGCTGAAAACCTTGTTTAAAGTCTCACTTGGTTTGCACATTTCAGCAAAGCAAGCAAGGGAAAAAACCTACTTCTGCCTCTGATGTCCTTTAAACAAGGATACAACAAATGGTGATTAAATAAAATAATTATTGACTTAATTGTGCCATAAGAATGCCCTACTAATGAAAATTGTTTCTTTTGTACAGGCACGTAAAATATATTTTTAAAAGCCATATAAGTTGGGAAAGCACCTTTTGTCTTTCTGGATCCTAGATCATAAATCATATTTTCGTTTCTGATGAACTTTACTAAACTGCAACAGGAATAGAGACAAAATGAAAGTGAAACTACTGCCAGTACTTTTTGAATAGCTTAGCTGTTGGTGAGAAACCAACTCAGAATTGAAGTAAGACTGGCAAACATTTTCATATCAGAATCTCTGGAGTGAATGGAAAAATCCACATGAGATCAAATGATACTAAGTGTGGTTATTACACATTAGCATAATGACTTCCAGAATTTAGTTGTTGAAATGTATGATATCACATTATCCTCCCCTTAAGATTGTTTAAAAATGGACTATTAGTAATATTAAGATTATTTAGAAATAGGCAGTTGTGGGTCCAGCAAATTGTCCTAACTATTTTTCTCTTTTTCTCAAAGGAAGAAAGATTATTAAAACAGAAAGGCATGAAAAGTAGCAGAAATGCAAAATACTCTAGCTATCTAGTTTATTTTCTATGATAGTAAGTCACAACATTGCCAGCCAAAAATGTTTTGGAAGCCAGTCAAAATCAGATAATAATGTTGTATTATTAAAATGTAAGCCAGCAAATTTCTTCAATCCTGTTTTAATAAAAGACAAATTACATTACCTGGTGACAAATCCCTTTTTGGGTTTTTTTGGGATAACTCAGCCTTCTCAGATTTTCAGTTAAAAGGAAACTTCTAACATATTCATCCAAATGAATATTCTTATAAACTGTTTTCAAATCTTAGATATATAAAGAACTGGTAGGTGTGTTGAGGTCGATGTATTGGGGTGGAGTTTGCATATATCTTTCTCATCCATTACTCCTTTTAGCCTGTGTATATTCTGCAAACTATGGTTACTTTTTTAGTCCAAGCTCCAACAAAAATTTTTGTTATCCAAAAATATCTTAAATCAACAAAATAACTTCTTTCAGACATTGAATTTTGGAAGAAACAAATACTATACAGGCTTCAGTGATGTACAATAATTTATCTCGGTGATTGTGTTGATTGCATCAGATCCAAGTAATTATCCTTGGATTTGGAATTGGAGATTTTCATGATTTTAATGTCCTCTATTACAAATGTGAAAGTATGGTTTATACCTTAAATTTAGAAATCTTGCAGAAATACCATAGATTTTACAAAGTTATTATCACTTTAGCTTATAGAGGATTTATTTTTCATTGAAGAAGACAATATGATACAAAAAGTTATCCAATTTACACCCAGTTCTTCCTTATCTCAGTTTTTCCTGATTTTCTTAAATTTCTGTCTTTAATTAGCACATGTATAATTCATGGAAATATGTACATTACACCATTGTTGGGTTTAAAATTAGAATAAACTATTTTATTAAAAAGTTTCACCTTAAACAAGAAAAACTCTGACCTGGTGAAGTGATTTATATCCTCTAAATTCACTTAGGGAAATTAGCTGGCTGGTATTTCTTTGGAAAAAAGATTTGGAATATAGCAAGATCAAATATGGGTTGGTCACGGGGACCAGAGATTTACTCTTCCAAGCTATTATTTCACAATTTCGCAGCTACTAAAATCGTTGGCCATGCAGGTACAAGATAGCAAGGGAAATGATTGAAGCCTGGGATACGGCCCCTTGTCAGTTAACAAGAGTGTTGATTTACCACCAGCTTATCAAGTACTAGGATGGGGTAGGTAACCTTGGCTCTTTTATGACTTGTGGACTTCACCTCCCAGAATTCCTGAGTCAGCATGATTGGTTCAGGAATTCTGGGTATTGAAGTCCACAAGTCATAAAAGAGCCAAGGTTGCCTACCCCTGTACTTTGGCAGCACAAAGAAATGACAGCCGATCATCAACTGACCAATCAGCCAATAGAAAGGCACCACATAAATACCTTTATAAATACCTTTGCCTTCATTTGGAATATATTTTCAAATAAACCATGCCTTAATGTACCTGGATCTGAAAATAACAGGTGTATATTGTTAGAGTTTTCAATCACTTATCCACTCTGCTGGCTGGGATTCTGGAGGTTTATCCCAATATGTCCATAGAGTTTTAGATTGAGTAATGGAAGATTTTTCCTGATTTGTAAAGAGAAACTTTTATTTTAGTTTCTCAACGTTTTACAAATATGACTGATCTATCACTAATAATAAATTCTATTATGTCCTTCCTAGGCCTGATATTGTGTGTCTGGCCCAAAGTTATTCAGTTAGTTTTGTGCCTAATTGTGATGGCTTCTCTAGATCCCAGCTTGGACCATGAAGAAGACCTGACTCTGTTTAACTTTCCTATACCTAATACTTTAGTGGTTTAAATATTGGGGGTGCATCTCTCCCCCCTCTCTCTCTCCCTCTCCCTCCCTCCCTCCCTCCCTCCCCCCTTCTTGCTCTATGCTTCACAAAACATAACATATTCCTTAGTATGACAAACTGCCAACTATATTTACAACTGATTTGTGTGGTGGAGAACAAGAAGATTGCCTTCTTCCAATATCATCTGACTATCTGATAATATCAAGTAGTGTTTTTCCTATATCAGATTTTGCCAACTACAGATATTTTCAACAGACAAGCCTCTGGAATGATATTCACAGAGATTCAGATTCAGATGTTTTAGATGTGAAGACTGGGCCATTTCACCAAACTTTGGGAACAGAACTGCTATGATTATCTTTCAAGATGACTAATTGTATTTTTGGAATTTTGATTCCTGGTGTATATGGTTGCTTTCTAATGTATCACCTTGGCTTTAATACTTCATTATTATACTTTATTTTAGCCCAGATTATGGATCTAGGGAGTAGTACACCGCTCAAACGTTGGTTGATTGGAGTGGCCTATAAATCTTGCAAATAAATAAATAGATAATTAAATTTCCAATTTAGAAATTATACTAAACAATTCATGGAGAAATAAATTTCTCTCTCCATATCTATCTATCTATCTATCTATCTATCTATCTATCTATCTATCTATCTATCTATCTATCTATCTATCTATCTATCTATCTATCTATCTATCCATCCATCCATCCATCCATCCATCCATCCATCCATCCATCCATCCATCCATCTACAGTTTCTTTTAAACACATACATATATGTAGACACCCACATATAAACACAGGCAATCCCAAATAGCAGTTTCCAAAAATTCAAATCAGAATTTATCTTAAAAGGAACAATTCAAAAATGGTTCTTGAGTCAGTCTTTTGCAACAAAAACAATAACTGTTATTAAAGAGTAACAGTTATTCTGTGACAGCAGTGTTTATCAACTCAGCCTACTGTACATCTGGTGCATAAAAGCTTAAGCCACATTAAATCTGTTAATCTTCACAAAGACACAAAATTGCCATTTTTTTTCTATATGAAACAGCCTTCTCCAGTCTGTTGCATTCTAGGAATTTTTATTATGAGGAATGTACAAAGTCAAGATGAGTACCTGTGTTTTCACAAACGGGGGTAATTCTGTTTTGGTTTAGATGATGCTCTAGATAAAATGCTGCAGAAATAATATGGGAGGGTTGGAGTTCCTGACTCTTGGCTCCCCAGAGTTCTCCTCCCCCCCCCAGAAGTCAAAGTACCATTTCACCTTGCTTCTGTCCTCTTGTTTCCAGTTGAGGTTGCCTTGTCATTCCTGGGGAGGAATATTGGCCTACTCAGAAAATGTGCTTTGTAGCACAAAGAGGACACTCATAATGGTCAAAGGTGACCATAAATATTTGGGAAGAAGGGATCAAATGTAACTGGTGTGCATGTGTCCTAATTGCATTACATTGTTACTCTCATCATCCTCCACTGGGATGACAGCTGAAAAAACTTGAACATACAAAAAAAGTGCAGGCTTTAGGAAGTGTATTTTAATGAAAGTTTTAAAACTGGAATTAAGTTGCATGGAATGCATTGAAACCCAATGACTTTTACCATAAGAACAAGTTATATTTACACAATGTCTATGAGTAGCATATTAATTTTTTCTATCTCAGTTGGTTTTTTTTAAAGAAGAATAAAAGTAGTGCATGATTAATTTCTGAAAAAAAGGTTATTTCAGAAATTATTCACACATAAAATTCCCTTTTATCAAAAGCATTTAGCAGTTTTGTTTTTACTCATTATATCTTTTAACTGATTCAAATGAGTATTTTGGGTGCTCAAAATCTCTTGCCACCAACATGTCTACAGAAATTAAAATTATAGTTTCTCTTTCCCCATCCCTCTTTTTATTTTCTCCTTTACAAACAATCTCAATTTTAGTTGGTGTAATTTAAAGTCTGTGTTTCCTCAAAGTATATTGGTGCAGGATTTCTACATTTAAGCCTGTATCTTGATAGCTGTGGTTTACTTGAGCTTCTAATACTTAGCTATGGTTTCCTGTCAAACCCATGGGCTGTCTAGTACAAAAACTGTGTGGTAGTAGTTCTATAGGTTCTAGATCTTAGAGGTCTTTCTAAGTTTTTAATGGCTATGCCAGAAACTGAATCTGCAAAGTGTATGCATGAACATTGAGCTATGTTTTTCCCCAAATTTAATCCAGTTGTTCTGAGATTTCTTCATAATCTAATAATCATAATTGAATGCATGAACTTTGTTTGACTTCAACAATCACATTGATTTTCATCGATTTTCTTATTAAATAATGGATATTTTTACACATCAGGCTTACATCTTTTCTGATGTGCCCAAGCATATTTGGCTGTTTTGTTATTCACTCTCAGCTAAATTTCTTTCTGTATAAATAGGAAGAATAAGAAGTTTCAGAAAATGTTTTATAGCAGTGGCCCAACCTTTTGGATGCCAAGGGCTGGTTCCGTAGAGGGCAGTTTTTCTGTGGAAAAAGTCACAAACGGGATTGGTGACCCTTGCTTTATAAAGCCTCTAAGAAGCTTAGTTATGAATTTCATCTGAAACCCAACTTATCCAAAGCAAAATGGAGCCAAATACCTTTTGCTATAACTGTAGATTTGTTTTCAAACAGGGAGATGTTGCACCATATCACAATGTCACTGTTATCAGCCATTCGGTCATGTCTTACACTTGGACAGTCTATGGATGGAGCACTCTCCATGTCCCTCTCACACTGCCTTCTTCAGATCTGCCATGGTCATCCAGATATATAGTAGTGGTCCTCAACCTTTCTGGCACCAGGGACTGGTTTCAGAAAAAAATGGAGGGGGAATGGTTTTGTGCACAACTTAGATCCCGCTCATGCACAGATGAAACTTAACTCACTTGCCCAATGCTAGCGTGGCCTGAATCCTCTAACAGGAGGGTTGGGAACCCTCCTTTATAATGTCCAGCCAGCAGGTACTAGAGCAGCCCCTTCTCCTTTTTCTGCTGATCACTCCCAGCATGACTGACTGAATTAGCTCTCATGACATGATCCAAGTATGACAAGCCTCGGTTTGGCGATCTTGGCTTGAAGTGATATTTTTGGTGAGGTTTGATCTAAGACTTCTTTGTTTGTTTGTACATGGGATGTGTAATAGTTGCCTCCAGCACCACAGTTCAAAGGCATCCACCCATCTCTTACCTGTCTTTTTCAGAATTCAGGATTCACAGCCATAAGTAGCAATTGGAAAAATTATTGCATTAACTAATCTGCATTTGGTTGTGAGGCTGATGGCTTTTCTCTTACAGATGTTATTCTTGCCAGACATTGCTATGCCCCTTCTGATCTCAGATCTGCAGTCACCATTTTGGTCAATTTTAGAGCCCAGGAAGATGAATTTCTTTACTGTTTCGATAGTCTCGTTGTTCATCTGCACTCTGACCTGTGTGTTCTCTGCAGTTGTCAATATCTTTGTTTTCTTGATGTTAAGGTGCAATTCAAATTTTTCACTTTTATCTTTGACTCTCAGGATTAGCCACTTCGGATCCTCCTTGCTTTCCACAAGCAATGTTGCATCAGCATATCGGAGATTGTTGATATTCCTACCACTGATTTTAACCCCAATGGTAGATTCCTCCAAATGTGCATTTCTCATAACTGTTTGTGCACAGGTTGAATAGTATAGGAGACAAGATGCAACTTTGCCAAGCTCCTTTTCCAATTCTGAGCCGTTTTGTGTCCTCTATGGAGATTTTCAGTCATTCAGGTCACAGTTCTCCCAAAGATGCTTTTTCATGAGGCAACTGGATTTTCTTCTTTTTCTTTGAAGACGTTTCACTTTTCATGAAGTGAAGAAAAAGTTTCTTGAATTTTGTGTCCTCATATTCCATTGTTACAATGGCTGCCTGAGCAGAGTACAGTGACTGAATGAGCTGGATGTTGTAATACTTCCAGTTCTTTAAGGCAGTTCCAGAGCTTGTCATAGTCACCATAGTTGAAAGCTTTTGTGTAATCAATGAAGCACATGTAGAGGTCTTTTTGGTAGTCCTTTGCTTTTTCCATCATCCAACGTAGATTGGCAATATGATCATGTGTTCCTCTTCCTTTCTGAAATTCTGCTTGTATATCAGGCAGTTCTCTGTTGGTAGTTGGATTCAACCACTGCTGCATTATCTTCAAGAGAATTTCACTCACATGTGGTATCAAGACTATGGTTCAGTGGTTGGAACAGTCTTTCATATTACCTTTCTTTTGTATTGGGATAAATATTGATTTTTTTCCCCTTCTTTTGGCCACTGACCAGACTTCCATACACTTTGGCAAAGCACTGTCACTACTTTTGTTGGTGGTGGTCTCAGAAACTTTATAGGAATTCCATCAACTCCTGGGGCTTTGCAGTTAGGTAACTGGTTGAGTGCCCTGGGTACCTCCTCCTTCAGGATATCTGGTTCCATTTTTGGTAGATCAGCTTCTCCTCTTACAGCTTGGGTTTGTTTTTTGTTTGTGTAAAGTTGTTCTGCATATTCCCACCATCTTTTTCTGATTGCTTGTTGGTCATGCAATTCCTGCCCATCACGTCCTCTGACCATAGCCTTTCTTGCCATAAAAAGGTTTCTAGCTTTCTTCATATAAATGAAACACTTTTTTGTATGACCTTTAATGGCTACTTCCTCCAGTTTCTTACATTGCTCAGTCCAGTACTTTTCTTTATCTTTTCTTGACTCTCTCTGGAACTTTTCATTTAGTCTTTGCATTTCTTGTCTGTCACCAACAGCTTCTGTTTTCTTTCTCTCTTCTGCAATCTCTATTGTAGCTTCTGATATCCATCTGGCCAATTTTGTTGTTTCTTTTATGTAATATGTTCTTCGGCTACTTCAATAATGATTGTTTTTATTTTTTATCATAGATCATCTGGTTTTCTTTCTGTGAAGTTGAGCAGTTCAAATCTGTTCTTAACTTCAACAGCATGTGTTTTTTCCAAACCAGACCCATGTTGGCCAGTAGAATAGACTTATAAAGTTCACCCACCACCACAGTGAGGTATGGCTGGATTGGGGGGGGCATATCAAAATACAACACAATAAAAAGAGTGAATTCCTGGGGCAAAGTTTTCTTGACTTTAGGAGGCTGAGGGAATTAAATTTTTTATCTTTAAATATAAGGAAGCAATCATTAAAGAAAATAAAAGAAAACCTAACATTTTACTGTGATTTTAAAACACCTTGGCAATATTTTTGAACAGAACATTTCTTGGGCATGGCACTATGTTATAATTCAAATGTAGGCTTTTATAATAATTTAACAGAAAGGGTTCAGATAAGTTGATCATTTTTACTGTTTATTAAAGAAGACTGAGACTTTCAAATCCTTCTATGATATTAAAAACTAAGTGGGTATTATAAAAGATACTTTAACAAGTTGATTGTTAAAGCAGCTACATCTTTTTTCAGTTTCTAATGATAGCCTAAATGTAATAATCTGCTTTAATGAGTAGCAGAGAGATGCTATGCTCATGTGAAATTCGAAGCATTTCTGACTAATTTTTGAAGGTTGCACAGTCCTAATATTGTGTATTGGTCTCAATCCATCTCAAAAGCTGAGACAGAATAAGCCCTTTTTTTACATATCTCTTACAAGTCACATCACATGAGGGAGACAATGGATGAAATGTCTTGTTTGCTTGGGTCTCCATCCAACAGGTGTACCCCAGGACTTCTGATTCTTTAAATTTCTTGCTTGATTTAGAATGCTATAATCTACCAAGGATAGAAAGGAAAGCAGAGCTCATTTCTATAGTTCCTCATTTGATGTTAGTCACACTGTGATTAAAATCTGAACACACTTTTCAAAATTTATGAGGGAGAACAATGCAAATAAAGTGTAAGATGTTCTTCATAATGACCTGATTCAGATATAATGGGAAACGATGATTTCGGTCTACATTAAGTAGAGACATTGTGCAATTTTCAAGATGTTGCTGAATTACAGTAATTCATATTCTTTACCGGTGAGTGTATTGGGTAGAGCTGATGGTAATTGCTTTTCAATAGTGAGTGATGGATCATGTGTTACCCTTT
>NW_015387196.1:210824-215976 GCF_001527695.2 Protobothrops mucrosquamatus | reverse complement strand
TTTCATGCCCGTTGCTGGTTGGCTAACTAGCAACAGGGTCTTGCCAGCCAATGGAATTGTGTGATTACAAGCCAGGGGAATCCCATAAAAGAGGGCTCCCCTGGCCCAGAGAGCCAGTCCGGATTTACTTTATGCCTTGCCAATAAACCAAGAGCTGACTGTCACTCGACTCGTGTCTTGCTGCCTGCGCGATCTAACACTTTCCTTCCTTACATAAAGAAACCTGCATAACCTTTGAGCTTATACCTTGTCCTCTTTCTTCTCTCATTGCAATAGGATCAAATATGTGTGGAGATGTTACAATATGCAGAATGTTCACTTATGTATTTCCTGACTTTCTCCCAGGAGGTCCAATTATTCTAACAACAAGCAAAATATGGGATAGTCCAGTGAAAAAAAAAAGACTGGCCTAATAATAGCCAGTGAGGTGCAGTGGTTAAGGGTGGATTTGAACCTGTGTTTTTCCAGTTCTAGTTCATTACTTTAACCACTAAAACATAGATTCTGAAATTAAAACATGATTTGTTTTAACATCCAACTTTGACCCTGATGTTTGTGTAAATTCTAATTTGGAAGATTAGTTTAGGTTAGAAGCTGACTAGTCCATGAGTAAAAAAAAATACCCAGTTTATGAATTAAGTGAATGAAAAGTAATTTGAGGGTAAAAAAATGTGAGAGCAAAAAGTTATAATACGAAGAAATATTCCAAAGATGTTTTAAAAAACAGAAGAAAATTGATGTCATGGTTCCAACAGATGAATCTCTTCAAAAGAACTTTGAGGCATTGTTTTCCTTAAAGAATCTTTTATTCGAGAAACAAAGTATTGGCAGCACATAGTTGAAGCCAAAAACTGAATTCCCCTCCCCTGGCACAAAGTAGCAAAGCACAATTCCCTCCTCCATTTAACAGTCATAAACCACATTCCCCAATTAACTGGAAACACGGGTTTTCTCCCCATCTCTCCTACCTGCCAAATTTCTATCAACTCTGGGCCCAATGACCTTGGGTTCCCACAGCTGAGTTATTATTGTTATGACTAGCTGGACTCTCATCCACATTCCCCCTCCCAGCAACAACGATAGAGCGATAGAGAAAAGATGGCTACATTTCCATCTATTGTCAAGCAAGAACATCTGATGTTAGCAGCGTTGACAATTGATATACAGTACAGGTAAAATAACTGTAATAGCTTCATTTATATATTACAGGAGCCAAAGAAAGCACTTTTTACAAGTTTAATATGGCCAAAGCTCTCTTGATGATTTGATTTAAAATTTGACCTTACAATATAGTCTTTTTCCCCCAGGCGAAAATAGTTTATTTCTCTTGATTCAAGCTCAAATCTAAACTTTAGTATCCATTTCACTCCTTATTTTGTCATTGTCAGCCTTATCTTGAATATCCATAACTAGCATCTTTATCAATCTATCAGACAGAATTCTCTAGAGAATTCACTCTTCTTATCTTCTTTTCTTAGCTTCTTCAGCTACATTATCCATGATATCAGGAGACCTCTGAAATATAACTTTCCCCAGCAACCTGTCCTTATTTAATAGAGATATCAAATAACCTGACAACTACTAGAAACCCTGAGACAAGATCTTATTTGATTCTTGCTTTCATGTTTAACCTAATTATTGTTTTGGAATTTTGGAATTTTGACTTGCTGATATGATTTTCAGGTACTTCAACCTAGCATCCTCCACATGTGTTAGGATTTGAGCTCCTAGAATTCTCAGCCAGTACGATGACATTCTGGAGATCAATGTTTCAGTACATCTGGAAATTCACAATTGGACAAGGCTGGGCTGAAATAGCTGAACATAGTTGATATTCATACGTGCTACTTATGCTCCTACTATTTTTAATTTGTAGCTATTAATACAAATAATAATTTTATTTTGGAATTACCTTCACACTAACAAAAACTGCACAGACTGTGAACACATTTGCAAATGATGCAGTTAATAAAAGGCTAACACAGTAGATCTAAATTGGAATCAGTGCTAGACTAAACAGACTATAACAAAAAGATTCTAAGAAAAAAAATCTTGTAATGTATAGCTCTTTTGAAAAATGTATATAATAAAGATGTAGATGTATATAATAAAGATGTTTTTGTCTTTGTCACAAATAGTTGTTATTGAATCCTGCCATTCAAAGGAACTATGTGTTATATATAATTAAAAAGAAGAAGTAGACTTATTTGAACTTAAGTCTTGATGAATTACATGGAAATATTCTTAAAGTGTTCCTTAGAACAGTGTTAATTGACAGTGTGTTCCTGTCAACTAATAAACAAATGCTTGCCTTTGCCTTTTAAAATGATTTTTTATCAATTCTCTTAATTTAAAGATCTGGGATTTCCTGGTAATTTCCCATTTGAATAATTTATTAATAAAGTTAGTCCTTTATTTACAGCTATTTGCTTAGTAACTGTTTGAAGTTACAATAGCACTGAAAAAAAGGGATTTATAACCAGTCCCCATACTGGTTGCAGGATCCTAAAAATGTAACTAATCATATAATCATTCTCTGTAAGCATTAAGCATTTTCATTTTTATTTAATTTTAAATTTCACTAATATACAATGTATATTAGAAAAGGATCTCAGATCTAAGCATGATGTCATTTGTCTGATTAACGAAACACTTAAAAGGACTTTCAGGCATTTTTTTAACCTAAAAGCATTTATTAAGGTTACAGAGATGTCAGTACGGCATGGTGAAAATGCTTAGATCTGAGATCCTTTTCCGTTGCACATACATTCCAGGCATTTTTCCCACCCCTATTTTGGGGTCATGGTTGACATCTTCCAATTAACTTGGAAGATGTGATTTACTTCCGGTTTCTTTTTCCCGGGCTTTCCATATTCTCCTCCCCTTTCACTGTTGCCTGATTTAATGATAAAAATGCCAGACAGTTCTGCATATTGTCAAAACAAGAATATACAGTATTTGCAGCGTTGACAGTATTTATATGTGTTGATTTATATTGTGTGGATATATACAGTATCTGTGGTCGACTGGAAGGTTTGAGACCCAAGCATCATGTGACAAATTCAGCTCCCATTACTTGCCCCAGCTCCTGCCAACTTAGCAGTTCAAAAGCATACAAATGCAAGTAGATAAATAGGTACCACTTCAGTGGGAAGGGTAAAAGTGTTGTGTGCACCATGGCGTATAAGGCCATAAAGGACAAGGTTTAATGAACATCCCCCCCTTCTAATTGCATGTATAGCCATTCAGGGTTATATGTTGTCTTACTGCTATTAATAAAAACTGTGAATGTTTGGCTTCATAAATATTTAATCTTTTAATGGTATCAACTTACTTTAAATGAGGGAATTGCTTTAACCTTAATATTGTCTCCAACATGAAATCAAATAACTTTCTATCACATGAGAAAGTACACACATGATGTGATACTATCTATGGAATATTTTAAGCTGCATTTCTTGCATTTTTGCTGATGACAAAAATAGGTTTTCCACCCCCATAGTGAACAAGACATAATTTCCTCAATTTTATTCTCTAAGTCCATTTCCTGTACTACCTGTAACCCTTTATTGTCCACATCAAAGTCTATATAACACTTTTTGGTAGTATTAAATAACAAAGTACTGTTTGCTTAAAAAGTACTTTGCATTGAAAAACTTGGACTTTGGATTAAAAATTTTCAATGTTAAAATCTAAATAATAAATAATAACAATAGCAACAACAAAATAATAATAGGAAAGTACAGTGATAAAAATATTAGGGAATGTCACCGCTGAATATACGTTCTCCTAACATGCTTATATGTGAACTCCTTTAGATATGGTCCTTTTAGAAACAAAAGAAAAGAAACACAGATTAGACTGTACATGGTTCATTAAAAGTCCATATATTCTTATAAATTTTCAATTCAATTCAATTTTCAATTTCAATTCAATGGGAAACTTTTTATGTTCATTCAATTTCAGTATAAATATGTATAGCTTTAATGAAATCCAACACATTCACATTCATGTGAATGCTCTCTCTGTCTCTCTGTCTCTCTCTCCCTCCCTCCCTCCCTCCCCCCCATCTCTCTCTCTGCAAATATTTATCTTTGTAAACCAAATCTGTTATAGTAGTCATCACTGATGCGGTTGGAATCACAGGTGTATGAAAGAATATAATTTCAGATAAGACTGTATGTGAAGAGAACAGTTGTTTAGAAAGAATAAGATCACTTCACATTTTAAAAAGAATGCATTAAGGTATTAATAATACCTTAAACATGATCAACTGTTCAAAGAAAAAAATTGGGCACCTCTACGAATAATTTCTAAAAAGCCACAAGATGGCAATAGCATCACATGCCACTTAGAAATTTCAACATTTCATAGTTATTGTCTTTCTGTTTTATTTTCTATTTTTCCTGCACTATATATTTTCAGAGTAATTCCATAGCAGGCACTTTTTAAAGTTAATATTGTCCACAGAAGTAAATACAATAATGACATTCTGTAATATATAGATGAGGTAGACTTCTTTCAAAACGCGCATCCTATTTAGATTTTTCATGTGCTATATAGTTTTTTAATAGCTATATCATTTTAGTAGTATCTTACAGTATAAACTTTGAACTGGGAAGAATGCAGACTCACATTTTCAATAGAGGAGGTTAAAAACAATCACAATAGTTATACTACTATGATTATTACATGCACATTCCACTTCATTAAAATTATGCTGTATCTTCAGTGAAATTCAAGTGTGTTAGAAGCTTAAGGAGGTGAAATAATGGTATATATGAAAATAGGTTTATGAAATCTACTGCAACTCAATCCTAAAGATTTGTGCTCGTTTAAATATCTGCCACACTGGCTTGATGTTATGTTTTGTGACATCTTGCATTGCTCAATTGATTTACAGAAATGCATATGTTTTGTTTTGAACATACTTTGTGCAGTACACAGTGATAGCTGCACACTAAAATTCTCTTGAAATCCTTTTAAAATTAATTTGCTTACCACAGGTTTCTTTGGTTTGTGTTTTGTTTTGGTTTTGTGGGCAAAGATTCCTCACTGACAGCCTTTGAAACATCCTTCAGGAAAATTCAGCAAAGCATAATACATTTTATATAATTAGTTAAATGTCAGATCTAGGCAGTATCAAGAGGGC
>NW_015387196.1:199841-210724 GCF_001527695.2 Protobothrops mucrosquamatus | reverse complement strand
TCTTCTTCTTCTTCTTCTTCTTCTTCTTCTTCTTCTTCTTCTTCTTCTTCTTCTTCTTCTTCTTCTTCTTCTTCTTCTTCTTCTTCTTCTTCTTCTTCTTCTTCTCCTTCTCCTTCTCCTTCTCCTTCTCCTTCTCCTCCTCCTCCTCCTCCTCCTCCTCCTCCTCCTCCTCCTCCTCCTCCTCCTCCTCCTCCTCCTCCTCCTCCTCCTCCTCCTCCTCCTCCATCATAATATTTCAGTTTATGCCTCTTCAGCTCCTATATTGTGAAAACATACTGCAGCCAAACTATTGTGTAGAATCTTGTTATATAAGAGTAACATTAGGTTACCATGTGCAAAACCTATTCCAGAATGAAATTATCTGGAGAAGTCTGGAACATTCTATTTTTTCTGAAGAATATGCCAGTCTGATTGTTCCCAAAAGTTAATCCTCTAAATTGGAATTCATTCATTCATGGTATTGTCTAGTATAACATCTCTCTCTCTCTCTGTCTGTCTTTATTTCTCCTTCATGTTCTCCTCTTCCTTTAACCCTATTTTCTGCATCCATCTTTTCTTGAATGTAAAGAGCACCGGGAAAGTCAGATTGCTGGAGTCCAATTGAGGTGGATGGCCAATATATTTAAATAATAATAGTTGTAAATAATAACTTTAATTAATATATAAGAATTAACATATAATAAATTTAGATTAAAATGTGTTACAGAATGACCCAACATCAGATGCCATCAGGATAAAGTCTATAACTATCTGGGCATTTTACAATTGGATAATATCAAGTAGGGACAAATTAAAAATGTGATTAGTAAAGAATACATCCAAAGAGTGAGAAAACTGCTAGAAACAAAATTGACCCATGGAAGCACCATCAAATCCACCAATACCTGGGCCATACCTGTTATACAATACACTACTGGAATAATTAACTGATACAACCTGAGTTTGGACCAAAAAAGAAGAAAACCGATGACTATTCACTATGCATTATCCACATAGTGATATTGATAGATTATACTTTACAGCTTATATATAATGTATACATCTTAAGCGTATATATCTTAAAGACGTTGAGCTTGTCTGCTGGAAAGCTGTCAGCCCAGATTCAAGACCCGAGCGCTGCCTGATGGGGTGAGCTCCTGTTACTTATCCCAGCTCCTGGCCACCCTGCAGTTCTAAAGCATGCAAATAGATAAATAGGTACAACTTTGATGGAAAGGTAATAGCATTCCATATGCCTCAGCATATAGCAGTGGTGGCGAACCTATGGCACGGGTGCCAGAGGCAGCACTCAGAGCCCTCTCTGTGGGCACCCGCGCCGTCACCCCAGTCCTAGGCCTTCAGCTGGGTTTTATAAAACCTTTTCGCTTTAGGTCTCCATTGCCATGTGCAAAAAAAAAAAAAAAAGGTTCAATCAGTCAATTTTAACTTCTCACGGGGAAAAAAAGGTCTTGCAAAGTTGGAATTGATTGACTGAACTTTTTAGTCCCACCCAGTCTGCCGTTACCACCACAGCCATGCCCAGCCAATGGGCCACGCCCACCCAATTGGCCACACCCAGCCAATGGGCCACACCCACCCGGCACTTGACGATGCATCAGTGGGTTTGGGGTTGCAGTTTGGGCACTCGGTCTCTAAAAGGTTCGCCATCACTGGCATATAGTCATGGTGACCACATCACCACAGAAATGTTTTTGGACAAACATGGCTCCCTCGGCTAAGAAATGGAGATGAGCATCACCCAGTAGAGTCAAACACGACTGGACAGGGGCACTTTGACCTATACCTTTTTATTTGCCTCACAGAAGTGGAGGCTGAGGTTTACTTCAAGTCAATCAAACTGTTGAAGAAGAAAAGCATGCAATGGCCAATTATATAAAAGACAAACACTGATACAAGAACTAGAACTAACTGAACGTAGAGGAAACAAAATGTGGATATTGAAATAATGTAATAGAATGCTGGCAAGAAAAAACATTACTCAATTTCTATGAAAGATTGAAGGGAAAGTGGGCAGACATAAGTAGTGGTAGGATTCAAACATGTGAACAACTGGTTCTCTGTGTGGATACCACTTCCGGAAGTCCATTCTGGACCTGGGCAACAAAACATTAGCTACCGGTTCTGCTGAATTGGTGCAAACTGGCTGAATCCCACCACTGGACATAAGATCTGGCAATGGCTTGCAACTGGGACATCTGAAAAAACAGAAGGCTTGAGTTTGACTTCTCAAGGGCAAAGCTATTCAAACTAATATAATCAAGGGCAGAACTTAAAAATCATCAAAGAATCTCTAAGACCGCCCCACCAACACTGACAGGCAAACCACTAGAATATAAACTGACAGCAAACAGCATTCCTTACTAGCACTAATGATGTTACCTAGTTTGGGTAATGGAATGTCTGCATGAAAACAAGCAAGCTCAGAGAGCACCAAGACTTCTCATGTCAATCCTGAGCTACACATATTCTCCTTTATTAATCATCAAATTGATTTGCACATTGTGCAAAGAACCAGAAGAAACAGTAAATCATATGCTCAGCTCACGCAAGAGGATCACAGAAACTGAATGTAAACAATAACATCACACAGTCACCAAAATGATTCATTGGAACATTTGTAAAAATTATCATGTGCCATTAATAAAAAAATGATTGTACTATATAGTTGAAAGAGTAGTTGATAACATGTAGGTAAAAATATTGTGAAATTTCTGAATAGAAACTGATAAAGTTTTGGCCTGCAACACATCAGATTTAACTATGTTGAAAAGAAGAAAGTATGGATAATTGGTATAGCAATACCAAGGGGTAGCAGAATAAAAAACAAAGAATTGGTATCTTTTTAGTATCAAGTTCTGAAAATTGAAGTTCTCACTATAACAGTATAACAGTATAACAGTATAACACTATAACAGTAACAGTATCACAAGGAACCTGCAACCATTCATCATACATGTTATCTCCAGTCCCCTAATCATCTTTGTTGCTCTTGTCTGCACTCTTTCTAGAGTCTCAACATGGTTTTTTTGTTGTTGCGGTGATACAAAAAGATAATGGCATAAAGTGGCAGTGTAGTTCTACTGGTTAGTGGCATCCTGGGTGCTCTACAAAAAATCTTGGCTGGCACTTAGAACTTTCCATCTGTCAATTATAAAAAGCCACACTGCTTACACCTGCACATATACTATGCCAAGATATTATGACATCCTATGTTCTTGGAAAGAACTCAATGTGAATGAAAGCCAACCCCAGCTGAAGAACTGCCAGCTGTGACTTCATGTTGTTGTATATAATAATAATAGCATTACCTTGATGTAGTTGTGGAACTTGTATGCCCTGAGGAAGATAAGAGCTATGCCAGAGGGTTAGCCATACAGGACAGGTCTCAACAGAGGAGCTAGAAAAAGAGTGTTTGTCCCATAAAAATATGATTGTATGATCATCTTATGATTATATTATTTTGTGTATGTACATTGAGAGCTTATCACCAGAAACAAATTTCAATCACACTTGGCCAATCAAGTATTCTATTTCTAAAAATACGATGAGACATAGTTTACAGAAACTCATATTGAATTGGCCATCACCACCATTAATGAGATCATGCTAGGTGTTGCAGTTATTGGACATCTGGGCTACAAGACTCAGGACTCTTGGCTGAGCAATCAGGATCAGCAGCTGCAGAACTACCCATCACAAATATACAGAGATTGAAAACAAAGTAATAATGAGCTGTTATTACAGATCAAGTCCAACAAGAACAGGATATTTGAAATGAGTGCACTAGTTCTGGAAAGATTAACATTCAGAATCAGAAAAAACAGAATAGAGGCTAGCATTTCAATGTCAATTAACAATACATAATAAAGTATTCACAGAAGCAGAATTGGAAGAACTGCAAAGATATACCCAGGGCAAAGAAATCAAAGCCTTTCTAGAAGTAGCTCAGAGGCAAATCAGGAGAATCAGCAGTAGATGAAGCTAGCATGGCTATTGAATCAGTTTCATTCACCAGGCATCCTCTCCTCTGCCTTCTCCTCAGAAAGAACAAATCTCTCTAACTCAAAAAGAAGATGAAACAAAGAATAGCTGAGCATCTAGAACAGCACAAAAATTACAGAATAAGATTGCCTGCATTGAAGCTTGTTTCAAAGAAACAACTACCACAAGTTTTAAAAATATGTTAATACTATAACAGTGATGGCGAACCTTTTAGAGACCGAGTGCCCAAACTACAACCCAAAACCCACTTATGCATCGTTGGGTGCCGGGTGGGTGTGGCTCATTGGGTGGGTGTGGCCCATTGGGTGGGCGTGGCTGCGGTGGTAACGGCAGACTGGATGGGACTAAAAAGTTCAATCAATCAATTCCAACTTTGCAAGATCTTTTTTTTTTCCCCAGAAGTTGAAATTGAACTGATTGATTGAACCTTTTTTTTTTTTTTTTTTGCACATGGCGGCGGAGGCCTAAAGTGAAAAGGTTTTATAAAACCCAGCTGAAGGCCTAGGACTGGGGCGACGATGCGGGTGCCCACAGAGAGGGCTCTGAGTGCCACCTCTGGCACCTGTGCCATAGGTTCGCCACCACTGTACTATAATATCGAATATACCTGTAAGCAATAGGTCATTGCAAGAAGCAAACCAACTAATGTACCACCCAGCTGCAATTATAACCAAATACCTTGGATGTAAAATCATCAAAGAAGAAAAAAAGCCAAACAGTGCATCATCAAAATGAAAGATCAGGTTGGAAAATAAAATCAGCATACTAAGATTGGATGCAAGCAAGCAAGCTAGAACAGATGAAAGAAAAGAAGCTGAAGAACAAGAACACTAAAGAATATCAGATGAAGAAATATATCTAGAGACAAGGAAGATCAAGGAAGCACTGTGTTGAAAGAAAAATCTTCATCAGGGTCCAGTCCAAGCTGGGAATAAACAAAATGGAGATTGCTTTAGAAAGAAGGTTCTAGTTTATTGAAGAGCAGAGCCAGATAGAAATGAGGCTCTGAGAAAGCTGACCACATGTAGCTGGGAGTGGTGGATTTTTATACCTTTTGGGGCTTTTGATGTTGTTTCTTGTTCCTGTTTGAGGCTTTATATTTCCTGTGTCATGTACTTTGACCTGAGTCTGAGTGTGCCCTTTTGGTATTAGTGGGTTAATCCTATTAAGTTTCCTATCCTTAGAGTTTGGGTGAGGTATGTAGATTTTAGGGGTCTTTGTCTTCTTAATCTCATCAGCTTCTAGCTTCCTGGCTCCAACCTTCCTGAATGGATTATTACATCTGCATTTCTAAAAGCTGGTTTCTGCTGAGTTTTCTGGCTGGGGGGAGGGAAAAGTTTCTGCCTTTTTAAAGATCTTCTCCATTATTCCTTTGGAGAAATATGTTTTGCCATTTTAATATTCCCCAAAGTGTTTCTTTCTTTGGATTCTTCCCACAACTGGAAATAATAAAACAGCAAATAAGAGCCATAGCCAAGAAGATCAGCAGATATGAAGCTCGAATTGCATGCTATAGGCAAACTCTTCAGTTTTAGTTGTATCAATAACATTTCTACCAATACATCAATGGAAAGACTGCAATGAACCAGTCAACATGTGACAAAAAAACCAGTGCAGTTCTGGACTCAGCTGTAGGGCAACCCAAAGTAATAAAAGAATGCAGGCTGGATAATGGAGATAGATAAGAATAAAAAAGAAGCTGAAAGAATTTGTAACAAACAGCAGAAATGATTGGGAAAAGGGCAAGAAAACTTAACAATTGGTCAGCACCAGGTAAAGATGAAGTTTTGGTTGAAACATCTGACTGGTCTGCATCCATTTATCACCAAGCAAGCAAGCACCTACCACATAACATCCCAGACTTAAAAATTGTTCATAAGAAAGACAAAAAAGTCTGGATTGTAGATGTTGCGGTATCTGGAGTCAGGGCAACGGAAACGGAAGAACTGGAGAAAATAATAAAATAAAAAGACCTGCAAATTGAAGCAGAACAACTGTAGCAAAAGCAAAGCCAGCAAAGATAATAACAATAATAGGTGTCTTGGATGCAATCTGAAAACATCTGGACCACCACCTGAGCATTGTTGATATTGACAAAATCTCCATCAGTCAGTTGCAAAAGGCACATTTACTTGGAACAGCTTACATCCTGCAAAAATGCCTTTTAACACAATTAAACAACAACTGCCTATCCATATATATGGAAAGGACTTGATAGGTGGATAAAAATGCAAAATCCAGTCTATAACCTTGGAAGACTGTGCAACCAACAATAATAATAAAAATTCCTTTTCCCCCCTACATCATTTCATTTCTGCTCTGTGTATTTAAAAAGAGATTTCCAATTCTCTATGCAGGCATCATACATATGGGATATATAGCACACTTGTTAGGTCTTCAGCCATACTGATTATAACCATATTTTTATAGCATGTTTAGCTTTAGCAATTTCAGCAAGTTTTAAAGAATTCTGTCTAAATAAATAAATAACAGAATGACTCTTACACTCTTATCTAAAGAAATACTGATCTGTTTGGATGCATATTTTAAATCACATACAAGTTTTCTTTTCTTCCCTAAAAGGGAATGTATCTGCAATAATTTCACATGAATTATCTTTGTTTGAAAATTTCCTGACAGTAGATTCTTCTCATCTTTTAAACATTCTCTTTAATGCTTTGTGAGATCTAAAGCACTTACTTAATTCAATGAAATTTTAATTGGTTTTGCTTTTCAAAAGAAACCTGGCCTATCAAAGAGTTTTTATATTTTCAGAGATTTTCCCATTGTATGTAAAGACATCTATCTATACAGATTTAGTATTTTCAAGTTTGCTATTCCTGGTATGAAAGTGGTGGATAGCCATTTTAAGAAGATAATGCCATTAATGAATATAATGGCATCGGACCTGGCTATCTTCGAGACCGCCTCCTGCCACAGATTTCCTCCCACCGACCTGTANGGGAGCTCCCACCCTCTGGAACGAACTGCCCCCAGAGATCAGGGTGATCCCTGATCTCCCTTCCTTCCGCCGCGCCCTCAAGACGTGGTTGTTCCAGCTTGCGGGACTGGCCTAAGGGATTTTAAAGGGGTTTTAATTATTTTTAAATTTGATGAGTTTAAATATTTCTTTTTAATCAATTTTAATAGGTGTATAATGTCTGTGTTTTTTATCTGATTGTTAGCCGCCCTGAGTCCGTAAGGAGAAGGGCGGGATATAAATGTAATTAATAAATAAATAAAAAATAAATAATCATGGAAAATGAGATAATCAGATATCACGAATGAAGATAAATATAAGTATCCCAGGATAATGTTCCAGGCTCCAAACTGAATTGGTCACTGGGACTTCAACAAGGCAGCACAAGGAACAGCAACCAATGACTTAATAGCTGGCCATCAATACCCCAACTAATAACTAAAAGCCACACACAAACAGGCACCACATAAATACTATGCATAAAACAACCCAGTGCGCTCATTCTGGAGAGACAGATGTTCCCTGAGGATGAGTCCAAGTAAACCTCTGGTCCCAGTGACCGAACTCAGCTTGGATCCTGCAATCAGATGTTATTGTATTCTCGTTACAAGATATATGTATTTTTCAATGCCAAATACTGGAAAACTTGAGCAAGATACTGTTGTATTTCTGCCATGCTATGAGTCTCTCAGAGCTCCCTACTGTGCTGGTATGAGAACAGAATGCTGGATATTTTTCTGTGACTGGCAGACACTGCTTACTGAGCTGTCCAGTGGTCTGGGTTCATACTTTAAATTATACCAATAGCTATCTTAGTAGATCTCACACCTTGCTAATCCAGCAATAACAACAGCAGCAGCAAAATCCTTAACCAAAATTAACATTAATTAGACTTAGCATTTTGTGTAAATGCATTGCAAATTGTAACCATTTTATATTTTCAGAAATAAAGGAAAAAGCAAAGAACCTTGCTCACATGCCCAATAATATTGATTAGTCTGTCAGTTACATTGATAAACCACCAGTTCATAAGCAAAGAGTGAAGACCAAGTCACGTTATATTAAATGCTGTGTTGGCAGGATTTCCATTTCACTGGAACCAGAAGTACTCTGTTCTCTCTCTCTCTCTCTCTCTCTCTCTCTCTCTCTCTCTCTCTCTCTCTCTCTCTCTCTCTCTCTCTCTCTCTCTCTGTGTGTGTGTGTGTGTGTGTGTGTATGTGTGTATTTTTTCCTGCAGAAATTAATGAAGCTGTGCCTTCTGGAAAAGGTGGCTGGCAAATAATCCCACCATCCCAGCCAATATTTAGCTTTTATTAAAAGAAATATTGAAGCCAGGAGTGGGCTTCCATTGAATGTATGATAATTTTTGCAGTTTTCTAAACAAGCATTTGCAAAATGGAATGCTAATGCAGTGCAATGAAAAATGTCATTTTAAAAGTAATTAAATTGCAAGTTTCTTGAGAGAATATTAAGCATGACTAGTGGTCGACAAAAAGGAGAATGGTCTATTTCCTCCTCGCCAATCCTTCTTAACCTCTCCACAGTTTGCTTACTAGTTGGCTAGGCTACCAAGTTAACTTGCCATGGACTTAGAATAGAATAAAGCTGGAAGGGACATTGGAAGTCTTCTAGTCCAGGCCCCTGCTTATACTATAGTATACTATAGTATACTATACTATTTCAGACAAGTGACTGTCCAGTTTCTTCTTAAAACCTCCAGTGATGGAGCGCCTACGATTTCTGGAGGCAAGCTGTTCCACTGATTAATTGTTCTCACTGTTAGGAAGTTTCTCCTTAATTCCAGGTTGTTTCTCTCTTTGGTCAGTTTCCAACCATTGTTTCTTGTCTTGTCCTCTGGTGATTTGGAGAATAGTTTGATGCCCTCTTCTTTGTGGCAGCCCCTCAAATACTGAAATATTGCTATCATGTCACCCCTGTTTCTTCTTTTCTTTAGACTAGCCAAACCCAAGTCCTGCAGCCATTCTTCATATGTTTTAGTTTCCAGATCTTTGATCATTTTAATTGCTCTTCTCTGAACTTTTTCCAAGGTCTGAACATCTTTTTTGTAGTATGGTGACCAAAATTGTTTGCAATATTCCAGGTGTGGTCTCACTAGGTTTTTATAAAGCGGTACTAATACTTCATGTTATCTTGATTCTATGCCTCTGTTTATATAATGCAGGATTGTGTGAGCTTTTTTGGCTGCTGCAGCACACTGCTGGCTTATAGTAATCTGTTCATTCACTAGGACTCCAAGGTCCCTCTCACAGTTACTGTTTTTGAGCCAGGTCTCGCCTAATCTGTACTTGTACCTTTGATTTTTCCTGCCTAAATGTAAAACTTTGATTTTCTCCACATTAAAATTCATTTTGTTGGATAGGGCCCATTGTTCAAGTTTGTCAAGATCTTTTTGGATCCTGAGCTTGTCTTCTGGGGTGTTGGCTATTCCTGCCAATTTAGTGTCATCTGCAAATTTGATGTTCCCCTTCTATTCCCTCTTCTAAGTCATTAATGAAGATATTGAAGAGTACTGGGCCTAAGATGGAGCCTTGTGGTACCCCACTGCTTACTTCTCTTCAAGGGGATGTAGTACTATTGAGGACTACTCACTGAGTACAGTTTGTCAGTCAGCTACAGATCCATTTGATGGTGTTATTGTCTATCCCACCTTTTTCTAGCTTACTAAGCAACAGGTTGTGGTTTATTTTGTCAAATGCCTTACTGAAATCTAAGTATGCTATGTCCACAGCATTTCACTGGTCTACTAATTTAGTCACTTTATCAAATAATGAAATAAGATTGGTTTGGCATGATCTGTTTTTGACAAACCCATGCTGGCTACTTGTTATGTGTTTGCTTCTAGTTGTTCACAGATCTTGCAATAAAAGTGTTTATTGTAAATTTATTCTCCCCTCTGCAAACCCCAGGAATTTCCATATTTTGGATAATACATTAAAACTCTTTTTGTTTGCACATCATAGATAATTGCTATGTTCTCAACATATCTACTTCTATATAAGTTAGGCCTATAGAAAGTTATTACTTAAAGCTCAATGCATTTGAAATAAAACCTTCCAAGCCATACAGAAATGAAGATGTGAATTAAATCACATCTGTGGACTGGTACCAGGCTGCGGCATGCCAGCAACCAGTCCGCACAAACAAGCAAAGTCCCATCTATGGGATGCAGGCAGCACACAAAACTACATACTCTCTGGTCCGTGGAAAAACCTTTCTTCAAAGAACCGGTTCCTGGTGCTCAAAAGGTTGGGGACCTCTGCATTAAATCTTAATGGGAAATTTATATTGGTAGGTGATGAAGGCTAAGGCTGCATGACATTGGCAACATGTATTATGATGAGAAAGGTTTCTAACTCTCATTTGCTCAGTCTCTCATCTTGTTCTAAACAATATATGTACCCTTTCCCACCCTTAATATGGGAATATGCTGGTGATGTAGTTGAGGAGATGTAGCTCTTTATCTAGCAACCGATTGACTATTGCTTGAGATGAGTTGTTTTTCATTCACTTCACATTGCCTTTCAGATCCTTCATTGATTTACTTTAATACAGACCACATACAGATTTTATATGAAAAATCTTGGTGAATGGGCTAAATATGTCACTTTGACTTTCTGAAAGAACACTGTGAGGTGAATCACATGGGCAGATAGGTCACCACCAATAGATAGCAAACATTATTGTTGTTAGATCGCGCAGGCAGTAAGACACGAGTCGAGTGACAGTCAGCTCTTGGTTTATTGGCAAGGCATAAAGTAAATCCGGACTGGCTCTCTGGGCCAGGGGAGCCCTCTTTTATGGGATTCCCCTGGCTTGTAATCACACAATTCCATTGGCTGGCAAGACCCTGTTGCTAGTTAGCCAACCAGCAACGGGCATG
>NW_015387196.1:189933-197864 GCF_001527695.2 Protobothrops mucrosquamatus | reverse complement strand
TGCAAACTAAAATAGGTACCTTGGAAAATATGATACTGGAACGTCACCATTATCAATCAGTATCATCTGAAGAAGATATGGAGAAAACATCCCTCTATACAACAGACTCTGATGATAAATCAGAAATTGTTAATTCTATGCAATTATGTAGGTCAACACCCACCCTGGATGGGAGGGAGTCAGAGGACTACCAACCCACGGGGCAGGAAACCTACCTTTAAAAAACAAAAAGAGAGGAGATGTTGGAATTTTATAGTTCAGGCTTCTATAGCAAAACTAGGCCAGTGGCCAGCTTGCGTACTAGAGGCCTAGGACAGTAAGTGAGGCAACCACATCCTCTGAGAAAATAACGGTTAACAGGAAGCTAGCATAGCAATGGGGCAAGAAGAAGCTGGCAATCTGCTTCTGCACTAACCACATCCTATAGAAAGCTACAACCAATCATATGTTAAAGACGCTACATTAGGACTTATTCTACCCTGCAACAAAATGTAAACAATTATGTATTGACAGCTGTACTTCCTCATGTATGTACAAAATAAATAGGTGGCTCAGATCACATTCGGTGTCCACTCACCTCGAGGAGATTTCTGCGTGTCTCTTCCTTTTCTGGCTTGCCGTTGCTTGCCAGAATTCATGAGTGACCCACCCTAATGTGGCAAAGCTGAAAATGCCACAGTTTCCCACTTGGCATGGTCCACCGGCTCGATGACCCCTTGGGCTAGCAGTTTGTCTAGCTGTTCGTCCACTTTGTGTCGTAGGGCGAAAGGGACACGGCGGGGCTTCAATCGGATCGGGGCAACACTGGGATCTAGGTTCAGCGAAATGGGTTTCCCCCGGTATTTTCCCAGTGAGCCGTCGAACACATCCGGGAACTCCTCCAACAGCTGCTCGAACTCGTCCTTGTGGATTCTGTGTAGGCCGGTGAATCCCAGGCCCAGGGGTTTGAGCCACTCGACGCCGAGCAAGGTGGGTCGATGGCCCTCCACCACGGTTAGTGGTAGGCGAGCTTTGTGTCCCCGGAACGAGACGTCCACCCGTGCTCGACCTAGCACGCGAAGCTCGTNCTGTTGCTAGTTAGCCAACCAGCAACGGGCATGAAACTGTATGCAGATGGAGAAGGGCAATCACCCTTAATGGGCGATCAATGGTGAAGGGCAATCACCCTTAATGGGCGATCAATGGTGAAAGGCAATCACCCTTAATGGGTGATCAGGATATGCATAGGGGATTAAGGGGGGGGGAATACAAAGAACACAACAATTGTGGCAATCTTTAGGTTATTTTAGTTTCCATGAAGGTGTCTGATTGCAAAGATAAGGGTAGTTGTAAGTTATATGACCAATTGCCTTGGGCCCAGCAACCAGGAATGCTTGTTAATTCCATTTGGCCTGTGTACTGTGCATACAGGTGAAGGAGAGCTAGATTACTTAGGCATTTCCTCTGTTATGATGACAGTCAGTCTTTTAAAGTACATTAATGCAAAGTTTATTATTTTTTACTTCTCTTGATGGGTAAAGAATAACAAAACAAATACATCAAATTTAATTGAAATGATCAAAAACAATATAAAGGAAGGTGCATCATTTATAGCGACTAGATTCCTTTTCTCAAATTTCTCACCAATTTTTTCCAGGACTGTTCTGCTTTGCAGGAAACTCTCCTGGGTTACTCTCTGAAAACATCTGTTTCACAATGTTTCTTTCCAGTGCTTTATAGCCTAAACATTATTTTGTCCTTTAAACCAAACAAATATGAGATATTTAATTATGATGGCATTGCCCATAATCTCTTTTTCTATATTGCAGCATGTTTGAACACAGATTAATATTTCAGAGATTATTTTCACAGTCATGATTTCTACTTCTTAAATGGAAGATGCATGAGAAATTGCTGGATAAAAGACCAGCAGACTGTAGAATTTCCTTTTACATATTCACAGGAGGGGAATAGTAGGGGCAAACATCTTTCACCACAAATACGTATATATCATATTTCTATTCATATTTTAGGTGTAAACTGATTTTACAAGGAAAGGTCTGAGATCAGTATTTTCCTCTTAGTCCACAGGATAATTTGTATATTATGTTAGCAAGGTTGGAACTTTTTATTGGAAAGTAAAACTTATGGAGTTCATTGGAAACAAGTTATGTTCACATTATTGATCTCTCAAAGTACTATATATAGACTACAGCTGCCAACCTTTTTGGCTAACTCATATTTTGATATAAGAAAAATAAAGAACTATATATCCATGGTTTGAGAAGCAGCTTCTGTGAGGCAATTAAAATGAGGCAAAGGTCCTCCTTTTATTGATTTATTACCTTTATTGATATGTGTGCTATGAAGAGTTTGAAGGCAAACATTTATTAATTTATTTGTTTATATTTAATCCAATAATAAAAAATTATAATGAAGATTACTACAAATACCCGGGCATCTTTTAATCTGACAATATCAAGCACACTGAAGTTAAGAAGAAGGATAGAAGTGAACACTCATGAGAGTGAAGAAGATCTTAAAGTGGGGGAATTACAGTCAAATCAATTAACACCCGGACAATTCCAGTCATTAGATACACAGCTGGAATAGTGGACTGGACTTGAGCAAAACTAAAAGCTCTTGGATTGGAAGGCAAGAAAAATAATGACAATGACTTGTGCCCTTCATCCACGCAGTGATGTTGACAGACTCAGCAATTCCAAAATAAATGGAGTACCATTTGAACGCCATTGGCATGGATAAAATCACCATCAGTCAACTGCAAAAGGCACATTTACTTGGAGCAGCTTGTATCCTGCAACAATACCTTTAACACCATCAAACAACATCTGCCTATCCCAGGTCCTTGAGAAGCATTTTATAGATGGATACAATGCCAAATCCAGTCTAAACATCTATTCAACTGTGCAATATACATATACAGTACGTATACACATACACCTGGAAATGATCAAGAATTCAAGTAAAAGAGTAGCTCAGCAAATTGTTATTCCATAACACAGATGGAAGAACTCTTTAGTATGACTTTGTTCCTAAATGGAGAGCTAAGCTAGAGGAACATGAAAAAAAGTATTTTAATAATTTATTAAAGGGTCGTAAAAAGAAAAACAAATAATATTTAAATACTTCTGGGTTTGGGGCCATCAAAGTCAGGATGTGAGATTTTTTTAATAACATTACACACAACCCATAATTAGAAAGATTCTCCAAACAAGCAAGTACTTGTGTGTTTTCTTCTAATGCTCACCATTCTGAGCATACAGTATCTGCCTTTTCCAGTGAGTTTTATTGCATGACATAGCAAAATAAATAAGACATAATTTGGTGATTTTTGCCCTCACAGTAAAGTTAGTTTTATGCACTCCAATATTTGCTTTTTATCATCTTTGATGTCTAAGGAATGCATAGGAGCTTATCCAACACTATAACTTGAACAAGTCATTTTCCTCCTGTCAAATTTTGTAACTGTAGGTAGCTATGGGAAACATGATAGGGTGGACTAATCTCCATTTAATTGCCAGACTGATGTCCTTGTTTTTCCATATTCAATTCATGGTCATCATTGCCATGTGACCCAATGCAATCCAAAGCTTTATTTCTGGATTTCATTTAGTGCTTTGATCAATCAGTGATCCTAGGAAAGTGAATTTGATTTCTTCACCATCACTTTTTGTTTCCATTTCCATTCCGTTCCAAGGTTGTGAGCATGGTCTTTCTGATGTTCAGGAAGAAGCCATTTTTTTTGCTTTGTTTTTTAATCCTTTTGATCATATGCTTTAGGCCTTCTTTAGTTTCTGAGAGGAGAATTGTGTTGTCAAATTGTGTTGAATTAAAGATTGTTGACATTCCTTCCTCCAATTTTTACTCTGATTTCTTGTTTCTTCCAGTTCCACCTTCCTCATGATCACTTACAAATCTATAATTTATATTCACATTTTTAGATAATGGAACAATAATCACTTTCCCTCAGCCCTAGGAAGGAGGCAACAGCAAACCATTTCTGAAAAACCCAGGCATTCTCTCAGAATCAGACGCAATTGAATGGAAGAAAAAAAAATGGTTCAAGGTTCTGGAATAATTTGCCCTATTGTAAACCTTATATTTATATATTTTGTGTGGGATAGGGACATTTGGTGCTTACAATTACATCTGACAGTTTGAGGACAACAACTGTAAGTAGTGCTGCAAAATGCATGGTATCATGCTGTGAACATGGGAAAAGATGACATTTCTAATAAATAAAATACCCTGCAATGTTTATGCCTTTGTCATCATTAAATGGTAGGAAATTTTATCTCCCGTTTTTGATGATGGCTTTCAGTGTTGTGGTCAGAAATGGGCTGCAAAAAAGAGATATTGAGTTCTCTGTATTGCCTATTTTCTGTACTGAACCTCTTCACACACCAGCAGGTATCTGGAAGAAAGAATTTCTGTGTGCATCTAAAAATTGTATCTAAGGGGGAAAAAAACCTGTAAAAACTTTTTCCCTGGCCTGCTAGTTTTTAGAGATAGAGACTGTCTGCAGCTTTTTCATCTCTTGGGTGAGGGTAGTAATAAAACTGATGGTTTGTATTTACGCACGGTCTGAGAGAAATACTCTTATTAGATACTGCTGAATTCATAAACCTAGCATGTGAAGTGGAGCTTAGCATTCCACAGAATATATTAGAATATAATTTTTCTATAGTTTATTTCCAATGCTAGCCTTGACAGACCAAACCATCACAACAGGAAAGGATGCATTGTAAAAACCACAAAATGAGCCTGATGAGAAACTAATTTTGTTTTGGTTTTCTTTGTGTGGGAAATTGTATTTATACAGATTGTCTCTTTAAAAGGCCATAATGTTAATTTAACCAAGATTCCCACAGTTCTACATTATTTTCTTTCTTTGTTAGAATTATATTGGAGACTTAATAGATGTTTTAATTTAATGGCAATATTGCACTAATTGAAAATGGTACCTTGGAATGCTGATGCAGCAGATATATTTCTGGGAACAACAATTACACAGAAACTGAGGCAAGCAAATAATAAAAAATTAGATACAGGAAAGAAAAAGATTGGGGTCTATGAGGTAGAAAGAAGTAATACAAATGGCAAAAATTCACTTCTCTAGTTCACTTTTAATCAAATTTTGAACTCCAACACCATATGAAATATCCTTAGAGTTACTACATTTATTGATAACAATATCCATCTTCCTATTGATGGCAAAGTAGTTATAGATCTTAGTCTGCAGTACATCCTTGAATAGTTACTGGCCACTGGTGACAAACTGATGGCAAACAAATAATTCGTCGCCACTGGTAGAAAACAAATGGTTAAGTCAGTCTTAAATGGGCTATTCAAAATCCATCATTCATTAATTTATTGTCTGCATGGGACTTCTTATTAGTCACTCAGAGACTTTACAATTGGAGTTTCATACAACATGGAGTTCACAAATTTCTTATAATATTTCATTGAATAGATGAACACTACTCTATAGTGTTTTGTTTCAACAGTGATGATGGTATAGATGTCTGCAAGGAAGAAAGGGAATAGGGATAATTGATACAGCATGCATCATGACATTACAATGCAAAGCATATGGCTTATGTATTTACCTTCAACATTGGGACACAAGTCTGAAAGGCTGATGGTCATACCATGATGTTACAATATATATTTTGTCATTATCTCATCATCATAATAATAAAGTTGGAAGGGACCTTGGAGGTCATCCAGTCCAACCCCCTGCTCAGGCAGGAAACCCTATACCATTTCAGAAAAATGGCTGTCCAGTCTCTTCTTAAAAACTTCCATTGTTGGAGCATTCACAGCTTCTAGAGGCAGGTTGTTCCACTGATTAATTGTTCTAACTGTCAGGAAATTTCTCCTTAGTTCTAGGTTTCTTCTCTCTTCGGTTAGCGTCTTGCCTTCAGGTGCTTTGGAGAATAGATTGACTCCCTCTTCTTTTTGGCAGCCCCTGAGATATTGGAACACTGCTATCATGTCCCCCCTCGTCCTTCTCTTCATTAAACTAGACATACCCAATTCCAGCAACCATTCCTTATATGTTTTAGCCTCCAGTCCCCTAATCACCTTTGTTGCTCTTCTCTGTATTCTTTCTAGAGTTTCAACATCATCACAATTTGTTTCAGACATTCTATGAATCACAGGCCCAGGCATCTAATGATTGAACGGAGCATCTGATAAAACACTGCAGATATATTTGCAAGCAGGCTTTGACTCTGTTACCTTTTCATTTTCATGGGGAAGTGACCCATGGGAGTTGTCTCAAGTGATACTGTTGCTGCCCTGTTGTGGTGTCTGGAGACTGTGGGGGTCTCATTACTGACAACAGAATTTGGCTGAATGCTGAGAAGACCAACTGCCTTTGGGTGCGTGCAGCTTTCAGTTCTGGGCTTTAACATCTTTATACTGGATAGAGTTGCAGTAGCCCAGACAGACCCAGTGTGCAATCTTTGGATTTGTAACTCCTGCTTGATGAGCAGGTGGCAGTTTGGCTAGGGGAGCCTTTGTGCAACTTCATTATGTGTGCTAGTTGTGCCCTTTCCTGCCTCAGGAATCCCTGTGCTCAGTCACTCAAGCCCTGGTCATCTCATGCTAGGACTGCTGCAATGTGCTGTACATGGGGCTACCCTTGAAGAGTATTCAGAACCTTCAGATGGTACAGAATGCAGCTATGTAGAGGGCCCCTAAGGTGGCCCATATTACACCATTATTCCATGAACTGCACTGGTTGCCAGTTTGCTTCTAGGTTCAATTCAAGATGTTGGTTATTACCTTTAAATCTCTTTGTGGCGTTGGTCCCAGCATTCTGAGGAACCAACTCATCCCAATAAGACTAGCTTGCCTCACCCATGCCAGCAGAAGGGGGCATGCTGCAGACCCCATTGGTCAAGGAATTCTGGCTGATAGGGTCCATAAAAAGAGTTTTTTTCTGCCATGGCTCTCGAACTCTGGAACATGGTGCCCCTCAAGGTGAGATCTGTACCCACCCTTTTGAACACATGTTGGGAAAGGAGGGCAGGCCATTCATCCCTGGGCTGCAGGGCTGCCTCTCAGAAGCAGCCAGTATTTAAGTGTGTCAAATTGTAGGTGCACTGAAAACAGTGCTGCACAGACCATTTTAGACAAGCACAAATAGAGTGGTTCATCCCTAGGCCGCACATAGCCTCCCAGAAGCAGCCAATATTTTCAGTGCACTCACAATTCATCATGGACATGCCAAAATGGCAGCCACATCTGGGAGGCCCAGGGATGAATTGTTCCATTTTCCTTCTCTAAAGCAGTCTGTGCCACACTGAGGAAACCTCTGGAGCTCCAGAGATCTTCAAAAGGTGTGTGATGGATATGGAGAGTGGGGAGCATGCCCAGGCTCTGCAGGTGGGAAAGGTAGGGTGGGGAACGTAGGACCAGAGCTGTGGAAACCTGGAGAGGCAGGAAATAGAGCATAGGGAGTGTTTGAGTGGAAGAGACCTTGGGAGGCGTGGGACATACAGGACCGGGCCTGCGCTAGGCCTCCCCCAACTCCAAGGCACACTGTGCTTTGCTTAATTATTATTATTATTATTATTATTATTATTATTATTATTATTATTATTATTATTATTATTATTATTATTATTATTATTATTATTATTATTATTAATTAAATTTATATACCGCCCTATCTCCCTTGCGGGACTCAGGGCGGTGAACAGGCAATACTAAAAACCAGGAATAAATAAATAGTTTCTGTTTTAAAATCGAATTGAATAATAGGCCTGTTCTAAAAACACACCCATACAAAACCCCCCACTGAAACACAATCCAAACTACGCCAGGCCGGCCGCACGGAATAGATGGGCCTTCAGGGCTCGGCGAAAAAGGCGCAGGTCCGCAACTGTACGTAGGTCGGGGGGTAGGTCATTCCAGAG
>NW_015387196.1:131592-189833 GCF_001527695.2 Protobothrops mucrosquamatus | reverse complement strand
GCCTCCTTGGTTAATGACCCAAGTGTCCATTTAACTCCTTGGTTAATGACCCAAGTGTCCATTTAATGACTGCATCAAGGAGACCAGGAGGGCTGTTTTTAAATGTGGTCATCTTGCTTAATGGCCATCATCATTTATCACTGTAAGCTCCATTGTAGTTGTAGGTAGAAGTTTGTCTGTCTGTTTTCAGATGATCTGCCTTAAGGCAGGATTCAAAACCCATTGCTAAAAAATTAGCTATATGAAATCAACATATGTTGTGGATGTAAACATGAATTCATGCTTACCAATACTTAATTTTGTCTTCTACCACTTATTTATTAGCTTTACTTTCTTGTTGTAAAAAAAGTATGTTTTTAAGAAACCTTGAAGCATTCTACATTGTTCTGAGCATAATTTACATCTTTTGGATAAATTGTATTCCATACTGCTTTCAATTCTGCTTTCCAATGTTTCTCTTAAGATGTAAGGAAAATGATTGCTTCATGTATCAGAAGAATACCAAAATGAAGAATGCCTTATTTCTATAAAAATGCAACTTGGCTTTAACACCATTTTGTATTCACTGTTTGATATGCGCAAAAGATGGTATACATCAATGTCTCTTGACATGCCACTGTTAAATGAGATCAAAGGACACTCTCGCTTTTCTGTTGAAAATGACTGTCTCAGCTCAGCAAATCTTTTTCAGATGCTTAACTCTCAGGTTCCAGAGAAAAAGCAATTAAAAATAGCACTCTCTACAAAAATCTGATAGAAAAAAAAATGTATTTTTAATTTTGGAAATAATCATATTTTGCACATACTTTTAGAATGCTTCAGGGCTTATTCAAATATATTACTTGGTTTTAGGGCTCTGAAATATGAAAGAAAATGATGAATATTATTGATAGAATCAGAAGTACCAGATTATTTAAAAATCTAAATCATAGTATTTGAAACACAATAAAGGATTTTTTCTTTTAAAAAGTGTCATGTATTCTTGAGTAAAGTAGAGCTACACAAGGCAATACTGTGGTGCCTAAAATGATAAATGAATTTGATCACTGCTTCCATCTCCCATGAAGAAAAACAATTTTCACTGGGGATCAGGTTCAGGAATAATAAATATACCATTTATTTTCCAAGAATTAAATTTTAGCCTACTGCATACATAAAATGAAGTGATAATAGAACATGCAGTTTATCAAATAAAGCTATTTTATTAAACATTTTAAAAAACCCACATCAAATATAAAATAACATTTTAAAGAAAGGGATGCCTTGTTAATTAGGCTTGTGTAACAATCTAGAGTTGAAGGGCAAGAGGTGATTTGGAGCATTTGGAAACGCTTTATTTAAAAACTCCATATTTATCAGGCCTGTGTGATTGCCATGTACAATCCAATAATAATAATAATAATAATAATAATAATGATGATGATGATGATGATGATGATGATGATGATGATGATGATGATGATGATGATGTTGGAAGGGACCTTGGAGGTCATCTAGTCCAACCCCCTGCTCAGGCAGGAAACCCTATACCATTTCAGACAAATAGCTGTCCGGTCTCTTCTTAAAAACTTCCAGTGTTGGCGCATTCACCGCTTCTGGAGGCAGGTTGTTCCACTGGTTAATTGTTCTAACTGTCAGGAAGTTTCTCCTTAGTTCTAGGTTGCTTCTCTCCTTGGTTAGTTTCCATCCGTTGTCCTGCCTTCAGGCGCTTTGGAGAATAGCTTGACTCCCTCTTCTTTTTGGCAGCCCCTGAGATATTGGAACACTGCTATCATGTCCCCCCCTCATCCTTCTCTTCATTAAACTAGACATACCCAATTCCAGCAACCGTTCCTTATGAAACAATACATTTAATTTATAGAGAGCTATAGATGCTATGTGTGAACACAGATGCATTCTGAATAATTATTATTATTTTTGCATTTGAATCAGGATCAGCTTGTAGTCCTACTGCTTATTATTGCATAATTCCTAAAATCTGCTTTCATTTTCAAGGCAGCCATGCTCATTCACTTAAAAAAAAGGAGAAAAAATAATAGGAAAAAAATATTTCCCAACACAACAGCACTAAAATCCTGCAACACTGTCTCTTATTCTCTTTGCTCTTAGCCTTAAATTTAGTTCTTTCTTTCAATTATGAAAGTGTCACAATCCCTCTTCCCTCTGCAGAGTGGTGGTTAGATCAGATGATTGGAGCCTCATGCATTCCAGATATTTTACTGCTCATGTGTAAGATAAATATTATGCATTAAAACAAAACAAAATATTCAGATTTGCACAAAATGTTGTAAATATTGTATTGTTTTGTATACATATATTTTCATCAAAGTAAATCCAGCCTGAAAATGGCTTGCAAGAAAGATATGCTCTTTTGAATCCCTTCATCCACTGTCTTTTGCCACTACTAGCCCTGGCCCTTATTTTCCTGCCAAAGTAATTGGGTTGCTGTACAGGTCTGTCCATTTTAAAGCAACTAGCTTGGCTAAAAGCGAGAAATTTCTTTACAATGAAAGCTAGGCTGTTGAAAAAAAAAATCCATTTTTCAAAAAGCCTCATCAGATGTCATATTTTAAATTATTCAGTAAAACACATTTATTTTCAGAATGTGTCTAGACCTGTCCTTTATAACAGCTGCTCCTTCTCGGCTTGGAGAAAGTTAAAATAAGATTATAGCCCAACACATATTGACTAAACGTTATTATACAGAGCAAGTAAAAAAGACATAAAACTGTAATTTTAAGCAGCAGCTTCCATTTATTCTAGGAGACTTTTCAAGATTGCATCCAAAACCAATGGATGGAAAATTAAATATATTTTATCCCATAATCTGAGTCCTGCTCAGTACTGTGATTCATTTAGAATTCATGGCAAAGGGAACATATGAAGTAAATGCCATCACATTCAAAGAAACTGCAATTGAATATATCCTGAACCACCATATTTAAAATATTAACAGAAATGAGTGCACAAAAATAATGCTGGACAATTTGTTTATGGAGAAAATAAATTGTATTGGAAAAATTAGCTATAGAGATGTGAGTATATTTGCAAACAATAGTCCTAGAGATTTAAGATAGTGATGGATATTCATACATGTAAGTCTCTATTAAAACACTATGACTTTGTCAGTTTCATTCTAAAAAGAAGTACTACGCAACAGAATAAAAGACTGTTTGTGATTCTAATGATCTATAGTCTCTCCAAGCATATTAGGATATCAATCTAATATACAAAACCAAGACAAAATTAAAAGAAAGTTCCTTACCACCTTTTAGAAATCAGACATTTGAATCATGTAAAAGTTTTTAGTATTAAACCTCATCAACTTTAAAAGAATTTGTCTTATTTGATAGCAATAATTGTAACTTATTCTAACATTATCAGAAATAGAATTTATAGAATTGAGTCAATAAATATATTGAATTTCTTTGTCAAACTAATCTGAAATTATTCAGCATAATTTCCTGAACAAATAATCTTGGCTGAGAAATTACTATCTATTTTCTTTCAACAAAAAAAAATTAGTATCCAAATCAGGCCACAAGTGTGGTGATGAGCAAAAGAGCACTGTGCCGAAAACAGAGGCTAGGGTGAGACAGGAGTGGCATATAATTATTGAAAACTGAATTTCAAATTAAATTGCTTCTCTGGGAGAGGTATTTATCATGGTGACTTGTATAATAGGGTTGTGCAATAATGACTGAAGTTCTCTCTTTTTGTTTTTGCTCTAAGCAAGCTTAATTATATGAGCAGAGAACTTTTACCAAACTGAAGATGAGTTGCTGCCAAATCACATCAACATTTGGAAGTTTAATCCACAGATGAAAAAAATCTCTATTAATGAGAATATGTGGAGTTCTTGTTGTAAGCTACTCTTGAGTGACAATATTTTTCATTTTTAAATATGTATCCTTAGATTAGCTCTGATATTTTTGCTAGTTTCCCAAACACTCATTTTCAACTTTAGCATACTCTCTGAAGATCAATCCTCTCTATTCCATTGTGGCAGCTAACCACCAATTATGTTGAATTTTAGCAACCATTGCCATTAATTGATATGGGCACAAAGAGATGAAGCACATAGATCTGGTCCAAAGTTCCTTATTCCTGGCTGCATACTAAAGGCCAAGTGTGCCAAATTCTATTCAAGCTTTTAGCTGTGTAAGATTGCCTCCGAAAAGCATGCATATTGTATAGAACATAGACAAATAAGGTTGGAATGGATCTTGAAAGTCTTCTCATCCAAACCTCTGCTTGGGTAGGATCTTATTTTTTTCACCACTGAACTGCATTTTGTTGCATAAGGTCCAGTGTTCAAATCTGCCAAGATCCTTCTGAATCTTGAGTTCTAAAGTGTTAGCTATTCCCCCTGCTTGATGTTGTCTGCTAATTTGATGAATTCCTTTTCTATTCCTTCATCTAGATCATGTATGAAGATGTTGAAGAGTACTGGACCTAAGTCAAAACCTTTAGGCATCCCAATGCCCTTTCCCCTCCATGTAGAGATGGTTCCATTAAGAACTACATGCCAAGTGTAGTTTGTCAGTCAGTTGAGAATACATCTAGGGTTAGTACTGTCTATCCCACATTGTTCTACATTGTTATCAAGAAGTAGACTATGGTCTACTTTGTCAAATGCCTTACTGAAGTCTAAATAAACTATGCCCAGAATATTTCCCTTATCCACTAATTTTGTGGATTTGTCAAAGAAGGCAATAAGGTTTGTCTCGCATGATCTGTTTTTGACAAATGCATGTAGATGATAATAAGTCAATATCTGTAACATCTGAGGTATCTCTGAGTCTTCAATCAAGGTTATATTAATACATACATACATACATACACACATACACACATATGTATGTATGCATGTATGTATTTATGTATGTATGTATAAATCCCCAGCAGCTGGGGTGATTTATCCTTCTGTTTTGAACATTATTGACCTCTAATCTTACAATTTCCAGAAAATTTAAACTCAATCTAAAAGCATACCACAAGTGTCCAAATAGTTACAGGAGTAATATAAAGCAGTAGCTAAAAAATAAGCTGGTCTGTTATTTGCTGTACAGCATTGAGAAGAATAAGAAAATGTTAATTTGCTCAGAAAAAAGGAGGAGGTAATTATAAAAAAGAGGCTGGCTTTGGAAATCAAAGGCTTATGGACCAGGACGTATAACAAAGCTTTTTAAACACTTTCTGGACAAAGGCAGAATGTTCATTTGATCTCCCAGTTCTTCTCATTACTTCTTAAGCCTATACATTTTTCTTCCCTATTTGTTCATTGAAGTTAATGGTCCAGAAAAGTGAAGTGTATGGGAAAAGTCAAAATTGGGAAAATATTTTCACTTATTAGTTTTGCTGCCTTGTAGAAAAAGTGTTGGTCTATATAATCATCTGGATTCTGAACCGTACTTTGTTAAGGATCCTTTTTAATCTGGAACTCAGAACAAATGCATCCAGTGCCCGCTCCCAAAAAAGAGTTTTTGTCTCAATTTATGTTCTTGACAGATAAGGACACTGATACAAAGGTTGATTGTTACAAAAATAAGATATAATGCTTAGCAATCGAACACTATTGTGAATTATATGCATCATTGCAGTCATCTTCTGAGCAATAATAATGGCCCATAAGATACTAGATAGAAAAATAGTAGGAAGTGCTCTGTTTCTATTGTTTGGTACCAGTTGGGAGAACAAAGTAAATAAATATTTTTGAGTTCTACAGTGTGGTTTTTATGAGATTTTGACTTTGTTGACTGCTCTTCCAATGCTTGGAATTGATGTGGAAATCACAGTTGTTTTTCTTAACTTTGAAATAGTTTTTCCACTTCATCTAGAAGCAATAGAGGGGACAAACAAAGCATTTTATGGTAATCTGCCAGTATGTGTGCCTGGAGGTAACTGTTCTATTGGAGGAACATTACCCATCTGCTGGCAATTTCAAGAACAAACATAAGTAATGATGGGTTCAAACACTACTGTGATATATCCACTGAAATCTTACACAGGAGGCCAGATTCTGATATAATGGCTAATGGACTTAAGTTGCTGTTTATGAAAACAGGTAGTGATGTGGAAGAAAACACTACATAGGATTTAATAATCCTTTGAAGACTTTGCCAGCTGCTTCTTGGAAAAATGAAGCGACAAATATGTGCTTATATGTGTACTGTATATACCTATATCTGCATATGTAATTGCCCCTCCTCTCCCCACATATATATACATATATGTGTGTATCTACAATTAATACCTATATATTATTTGTATCTACCTAAATTTACATCCATATTTTATCTGCATCTGTCTCTCTCTGTCTCATCACATGTACAGGCACATGGACACCCAATATTATCCTGCATGAATATAGCAGATAACCCAACATTTTATGACTTCATTTCTGGAACAAAAGGTTGAACACCATGTTAGACTTTCATTTCATAATTAAATGCGCACAGGAAAAACACTGATCTTATTTATTTGGTATAAATACCAGCATACACATGCAAAACACTGGAAAGAGTAGCAAGCTGATCAAATCCATCAGAGGCAAGAATATGAGAATGTAAAGCTTTCATTTGTGGTAACTTTTCAGAGTTGGGTTTAAATAACAGAGCCACAGAGCAGACATGTAAATAAATAGTTGTTTTAAAATATGATACAAACATCAAAATGTACCTCACTACTTCTTTTTCTTAAAAGAATAAACATAAAGTGTTAATCATTATTTTTTTAGATGAATCACAAACCTGGTCTGAGATAATCCAGCATCAAAGATGTCAATATCTAAGATAATTTAACATCAAACTTTCTCTTTATTAAAGCCAGAGCAATGAGTCCAGAAGATACTTTTTAAAATAATCTTAAAATAGAGAATAAAATCAGAGTTTTCTGCAAAAGTCATTTGACAGATGGTGTAAAAATGAATTTAGAGCTAGTGGTACTTTTTCTTTTTTTTGGTTTTCTTTTTTGGTTTATATTATGCATTTAAAGTTTACATTTGTTCTACAGTTTAGTTGCCATGGTGCTAAGGTGAACTTCAGTTCACTACAGAAGTAGAAAAAAACAATCATGGTTTCTTTGATTATCATACCATCTTAAATCCCCCACTCACCCCAAAAATAGCTGAATATTGACAACAAGAATTATTTTCCCGACTTCTATTCTAAAAGCAGAAGACATGGATTTTAATAGATACTGTGAAGGTGTAGAAAGGTGGTAGAGCTGACAGTAATATTTAAAAAGTAACCTGGAAGGAGAATATCCTGGCTTTTCTGCAGACAGAATATGGTTCTATTCTTTCATGCAAGTTACAAGGGCAATTTGGAAATATACCTACGTTTGGTTATCAATGACAGACACTCGCAGATACAGAACTTTTATTATACACATTAGAAAACTACAACATTACATTACTTTTCAACATAATCGTCATTCAAATTGAGGCACTTGTCATAATGTCTTACATGGTTTGAAATTCCTTAGTAGTAGTTGCTCGATGCCAAATCTGGACTATGGGGAGGTGATCAAAAATATCCCAACGCGAAGGCTTCCGGTTCCGGATCACGGCGCCTTTGGATGCGCGGGGAGAGTCTTCTTGCCACCGTTTGGTTTCCCCTTGTTGGAAGACCCTGGAAAGGGTCGAAACTTGCCCTGGAGGGGCGACCACTGTTGGGGAGGACCCTTGCTAGATCGCAGAAGGGTAGCAGCCCTTCCGTTTGATCTGAGGCAGCTCCCCAGGACCGACAAAGAAAAGATCGGCCATTAACATGGCCGATCATCAAGTCACACCAGCCGAAAGCCAAAATAACAACTAAGCACAACGAAGCAGGAATGGAGGATTGGGATGAGACCCTTTTTAAACCTTTCTTCTTCCCTAATCACTTTCCTGTGAAAGCTCCTTGAAACTCTTTTCCCCATTCTCAATACAGCGGCATTTGCGTACTTGGGATTTTAAATTTTGGAAAGAAAAAAGACAATTAATCTCAACAACCAAATAACTGGATTTTTGTTTTGTGGATACCTGGGGGTCCCAAAAACGTTCTATTATAAAGACTTAACATCTTCTTTAACTATTAACTTTGGAAAATATTTGTGGTATTTTTTGTGTTTTAACTGAATAAAAGGCTATTTGGTGTCCTGGAAAGGATTTTGTGGTCTGCTGGGACATCTTGTGGTGAAACCTGGCATAGCAACTGATTTTTTTTCTTCTCAATTGTCCCTGTTGACTTCCCTGATTTGCCCTTCATATTATCTAAAAAGATAAGAAGTGGAAACAGCTGGGTGGTGACAATAACCTTTACAAAGTGTGGAGGTGCACAATGGCTGATTCTTACTAAACATAGCCTCCACTAAAAGATTATCTCTAACCACCGTGGAAATGGAGGAACCCTACCCACAACTTAATTATAAACTTATCCTTGAAAAAGTCCTTGAAGCCACTGAACTAATGAATTCATGAGTGAAAGCCAAGGATATTTTCACAAAACTACAAATTGAACCCCAGACTCAAATTGGTCAACTCACAAGCCAAAAAATAACAGAAGAGGAACAATTTAACATCAAAGAAGATTTTACTCAACAACACGTACAATTGATTGAGAACTTTGATATTCAAACATTGACATTAATTACAGCACCTATAACTTCAAAAGCAACAGGAATTGATCAACAAACATGCTATACTGAGAATCTGGACAATCCAGACAACCAAACAACAATGACAACATCGGACATGACTTTCTACTCTACTCAGATGAAACTACAACAAGAAGAAGAGAACCAGACTGAACCAATGATAAATATTTTAAATCAAACATGGAGATTTGAACTATTAGGGCAACAACCTAATGATTACAAAGGGGCCAGCTCTCTTGTAAGATTGATAATTGGATGTTCTCCCTTGATTCAAACAACAGGTGTGGAAATGAAGGGAGATACATCTGAGGGTTTAAAGGCTCTAGGATGGAAACCTGCCTAGCACAAAAAAAAAAAAAAGCCAGAGTTAGATTTAAAAATGGGATTCAGAAATCTACTTAATAGGTCAAGCAGCTTTTTAGAGATAATGATTGCTTTAACATTTAGGATTTAGATTTATAATGGGAATTAAAATTAACTCTTAGAGTATAACTTCAATTGTTATATGGAAATAGATTTGTGACAATGAAAGACATTTTGCTACTAAATGAGGAGTTATTAGGATGAGAAATAGAATATACTTGTCAATAAAGTAAGGAGGTAAATTTTGAAATAATATGTGTATTTTAGTTACATTAATTATCTTATAATGAAATGAGGAAAATTAAGGTTATCCGAAGCTTAAACATTGGTTATAAAAGGCTAAACTGGAATATATAAATTGGAATTAAATAAAACCTAAAAACAGGGCTTGGATATGTATAACTAAAATGTTATTGATAAATGTGATGGTTGACTGAGCTTTAGCTAGAAACTTATTAATATGAATTTGATTTAATATTTGTGGGACATAGAGAGGGAACTTTTATTGATGTAACCTGAGATATATATGAATGGTTTTGTTATTGGAATATTGATTACCCTATCACCACACAGCTTCCTAAGTTTTTGGATGTAAAAATTTGAAAAATTAATAAAACTTGTATAAAAAAAATATCCCAATGTAACTGCTTCAAAAGTTCTTGGGTGCATCTAGTGGTGTGCGGGTGAGCATTATTGTGAACCAGCACCACACCGGAAATCAGCATGCCCCAACGCTTGTTATGGATGGCTCATCTGAGTTTTCATAACGTTTCACAGTAGAATTCTGAATGGATGGTCAAACCACGCTCCATGAACTTCACTAGCAGTACTAGGCATCTTCACATTTGGCAGGATTTTCTATGGCACCACTTCCAGTGTGTTGGTGGTTCATGATAATGCTTGCCTGCACACCGCTAGACACACCCAGGAACTTTTGAAGCAGTTCAATTGGGATGTTTTTGATTACCCCCTCATAGCCCAGATTTGGCACCAAGTGACTACGATATGTAAATACCTGTCCAACAATTAAAAGAAATTGACTACAGAAATTATGACAGAAGAATTGACTGAAATTTGTTCTTGAGAAATCCATGCTGACACATGGCAATTTCATCAAAATACTTAGAGATCAACTTATAGTATGCTCAGTCTTCCTTTCCCTGCCCAACTGAAGAAAAGAACAGCATTTGCCCTCCTCCAAACATCCCATCCATCACTAATATTTCAGGATTTTTCAAAGATTTCATAGATCTTTAAATTCAGTAGGAGAACAATCTCTGGGTAAATTTGCTACTTTCTCTTATGTTGACTGCTTTTTTATTCAAATAAAGCCAAAATGAACAAAAATCTTGGATGATAAGGAAAGGATAAGGCACTGATTCAGTGACATCTTTTGCACTGATTATCTATTACCAAATAAACAGTGATTGGCTTGAGTGTCCTCTATTTCAGCAGTGAGGATGATACCAGCTCAGTTTGGGGAATTGGAAAAATAAAACAGTAGCAGGATGGATGTGCTCTCAGAGTAAGGGTTGTGATCTTTTCTGGAGAAATAAATTTAGCAAACAAAATTATATTCTCACCCTTTTCCTCCTTGCCCTTTAGATATTACCAGGGTCAAGCACAGTTTATCTTTTTGCCTAATTCTATACATATATGTTGTATCACAGTACCCAAGATCCAATTAATTTCTCAGGTAAAAAAGAGAGAAGGGAAATACACAACACAAAGATAACTTTTTTGTTTAATAATTCAATAAATAGCTTCTCTACAACATTCTAGAAGCAGAAATTGAAGGTCTATCCTGGGTGGGCTATTTCTACATCCCTGCTAAACTTTGTATTCTTTGCTCTTGTCCCTTTCTCCCTTCCGTTCATCCTGCAATCAAAAGATCATAGGTCCTGCAGTGAAACATATTTATCTCCTATGCTGCACCTATATCTGTTCTGAATTATTGCAGAGCCCTGTTCCCAAAAATTGGGTATATGGATGAGCTGGATGAGAAAGAACAGGAGTCCCATTGCACAAGTATTTCTTCAGTTCACTGATAAATATAGTCTCAAATAAATTGTTTAACTCAGATGACCCAGTTTAGCACCAGTTTCTGGTCCACAAATCTATGGATACTTTCAGGTGAGGTGATTTTTATATTTCCATGTGCCATTTGAATGTGTGGAAAGTTTTGAAACAAAATATTATCTCTTATGTATTATTTTTCTCCTTATTCTTTTAGCAGATTCTAAAAGAATTGCCATGCTTGTTATGCATATATTGCATCTATTTTCCTGCAATGATAGTTAATGATAGAAGAGGAAGAAAAAGTGAAAGCATTTTATCTAAATATGAATGCTGATCTGACTATATGCAGGCAGATGCATGCCCAGACTGTCAGAAAAGCTGATCAGCTGAGCTCTGTAGCGAACTGCTTTAGATCAAATTTTTATTTTATTTTATTTTAATACAAGACAAGGGCTGTTTTGTAACAAATTAATAAATAAATAGGTATGACCTATTTTAAAACCTGTAAGTTGGCAAATATTTTTTTTTAAAAAGTTTCCAAGGAAGCTTTAACATTAAAAACATCTGAGTCCCTTCTCTCTTATTTATCTCTTTTTGGGGACCTTGTAGAGAATATATTATGTATAATATTCAGTGTACTTAATTTATTATTAATGGTTAATTTAAGGTCACAATGCTCTGTGATATCATGCTGGCCACATGACCTGAAACTTCTGACAGTGCTGCCTCAATCGCCCTTGAAATGGAGATGAGCATTGCCTCCTATAGTTGGGGAAAAATCCATAGGGACTCCTTTACCTCGCCTTTAATTTATCGTTGCCTTGATTTTAATATAGTCCAATTCTCTCTTACAGCCAAGATTTCACAGCAGTGAAAACTATTCCTTTTCAAGAATAGAGAGAATAGATATTCCATATCAGAATAACCACAGAAGCAGTTGATATAATAATTCTCACAGCATAAATAAAAGGAAAAGTTCCCATCCCTTTTAAAGTAAAAAAAGCAAGGATACTTACAAAAATAAAATGAAGCAATAATGAAATGGAAAATCCTTAAAGTAAAAATCCAGTATAATCAGATCACTTTCACTGCAAAGAAAAAAACAACCCTTCATGTCATTGACTTCCTTGTGGCAAAAAAGAAAGTGTTTTAAAACTTCAGAGTAAAACAATGAAAGTTTACATTTATAATCAAGCAAAGGGGTATAGAGCAAATTAGCATTCAGCCAGTCTATTAATGATTAAATTTCAAAAAGTGATGTTAAAAACAGAGGTGTACCTAAAAATACAAGCATCAACTAGAAAAGATGGAGACCCAACCTTCTACCTGCTTTTATGATGACAGTGGGGATGACTGTTCATGTTGTTTCAGCACTTGATATGCTGGTAATAGTTCCACGTGCCGGTTGATAGAGTGCTGGTTAGACATTTATATATATATAATTGCCTGTCTTAGAAAGTTTAAATAGTATTTTTCTTGTAGTGCAATTGATAACAACAACAACAACAACAACAACAATCTAGTAAGTAAGATTGCTTTCAATGGTGGTTTTGCTGTAATGCACTACTTTTTGTCTGTATAACTCAGAGCAATTAATTTTGGTAAACCTTTCCTTCATATCACCACAATTGTGCATTACGCTACATTATTTTGTTTCAGTGAATATGCAGATGCCTTAAAAGAGTCTTTGTAATGAGCAACTGCTTCAATTAGTGGCCTTGTAAGAAATCTGATGATCCACCTGCCTCTTCTTCTGCCTCTAATTTTCATTCCCTCTCTCCCTACTTCTGCTTTAGAACAGGGGTGTCAAACTGCCGGCCTGCGGGCTGGTTGCATCATATGCAGGCTGCACCCACCTCAGCTCCGGCAATGCAAAAAAAGTCATGATACGTTGCAACACGTCACGTGACGTAGCGAGTTTTACACCTGTGCTTTAGAGAGTCCTCCAATCCTTTGTAGCAACAAGTTGCTTTACATGCCTGGGTGGTCATTTCCAAGTGGTTGTAATGGGAGGAGAGATCCATTCCAGTTGTAAATGAACTTCCTTGAAAATAACTTTAAACTTTTAGAATATAGTCAAATCTTTATGATCATTATTCTTTTTGGAAGACAGAGGATCTTTGTTTTGAGACTCATATTTCTAGGTACTTGTTCAGCCAGTAGATAGAAGGGACAAAAAGATGAAACATAATAATGAAAACTCTATTGTGTTTCTTTAGCCACGGGAGTTTTCATTTTATTCATGCTAATGACTTTTCGTTGTATTTTCATCCATTATTGTTGTAAATCACATGGAGTTTTGGGAACTGGGTAGTATTGAAATAAAGAAATGAGAATTTTTATTTACTATGCTATTCTTTATTCAATTTGATGATACTGTGGAATGTTTCAAGTGCAAGATTGAAAATTTATTACTGTTAACAATATTAACAATAAGCACAACAACAAAAGCAGAATTTTAACAAGATATTTATTGCAACAAATTTGATGCATATACTATTTATGGACAGAAGATAAAAAGGGAGAGAGAATTGGGAAAAAATCCAGAACTCCAGCAGGGGGCAGTAGGCTTCCATAGGCAGAAAAGCTTATATTGTAGGAGTCATAAATTGTTTTGTACCCTCAGTTTAGTATTAAGCTTGGAAACATCATAAAATTCATGCTTTTTATCTTCTCTACACCCCAAATGTACAAGTTCATTTAGCTAATTCCATTTAAGCAGGTAATAAATAAAACTTTTTGAAATTCCACAGTCCTCATGTGGATTTTGGTTTACATCCCAATACAGTATTCAAATGGATTCCATTTTTCCTTTTCTAAAAACATGGAGTAATTAAGCTTTTCTATATAGAAGCAATTATCTAATAAATGACCTGAACAGTGCTGGATTAAAATGAAGAGACACTCTCTGTCTATTTGGTGGCCCAACAATAATTTGTAAGGATAAAGACAGATTTTGAATAGCTAATAAAGTCTAATCATTTTTGAAACCATGGAAGCATTTAATAATAACATAGTCCAGGTCCTGATAGTTTTTAGCAGCCACAGCCATATTCAAATTGCTATGATTGAAAGCTTTCCAGACTGTTAGTCTATTAGTTTCTAAAACCTGTACAATGAATATTTATATGAAGTTTGAATATTTTTTCCTTGCCTTTCTCTTTTTGGAATATATCCATAATACTATAATCATCAACATGTTTATATTAATGTGAACTGAGAGAACTTTGGAGAACATTGTCCAATCTTTATGCATTCAGCTGTCTCTGAACTGCCAAGAGATAAATATCCTTTGAGGCAGATTCCAGTTCCATGACAATAGAGTTTGTTTATTTGATTATTTATTCATTCACTCCAATTTTGAGAATGCCAACTCCTATACAGGAGATTCTGGGAAGCTTCCATACAAAATAAAAAAAATAATACATATAAAATGTGAATTTTAAAACTTTGAGTCTTACTTTTAACCTGTAAAAATTAACTTTGTTTTTAATTTTGTTTTTAACTGTACATTTAGTCAGGTGGAAGCTGCACAAATCTATAGAACAAAATGATCTAGAATAATTAATAAGTAAAGTCAAGAAACGTAGGAAGGCAAGAAAGGTACCCTTTATAAGATGGAAATTGAATCCAAATAAGGATTTTTATCTATTTATCTATATTTTATCTATTTATTTTAGATCTAGCGAGAAATACATGAAGTATCACCTCTCATAAAGTGTTTGTATTAACAAAATAATTATTGTGTACATAGAACATCTGTGTATTATGACATCATATGAGAGGTTTACTCAGAACATGTTAAAATTGTTTTTGGGGTTAATCCAGTATAATTTTAATTTTGAGTAAACCTCCATGAATGCGTTTGTGGAAGCAATCAAGTTTAAATAATAATACTAAAACTAAATATTGAAGCTAGTATACCATGAAGATTTGATGAGTGCTGGAGAGGCTAAACTGCCTACAAGAAAGATTCAATGAAGAACAGAAAAGAGGCATGGTAAGACAAAATATTGCATTGCCAATACCTAAAAAATAGCAGGCAAAGCAGATAACAACAAGACTAAGAGCAGGAAAATTGAAGAAAGATACAGAGGGACTAATTCTGGATGCACATGATGAAGACTTTAGAACAAGGACATACAAAGCCAGAATTAAGAAGTTGGCAACAGACAGCAAATGCTGCCTCTGCAAAAAAGCTGAAGACACAGAGACTACCTAGTTAACTCCAGCAAGAAGATCACACAGGCTGACTGTAAAAACAGCATAACAAAATAGCAGCAATGGTGCTTTGGAACATCTGCAACAAACACGATTTGCCTGCAAGTGAGAACTGATGGGACCACAAAATAGACAAAGTAATAGAAAATGAAGAAGCTAAACTGTTCTTCAACTTCTCTTTGTCTCTTATATGCTCTCTTATATATGGAAAAAATCACTTGTGACAGAGAAGATTTAAACTGTTCCTGCTTCAGTGATCTTGATTATTTTCTCACTGATAAGTGCTGTGAGGAAAGCAGCAATCCTGTCTGTGTAAAATCCTGAAGAAAGAGTGTGAAAGTCACGCTTCTAATGTTTAAGATCAAGATTACTATTACCAGTCAGGAAACAGCCTCCTGCAATCTGCCTGTTTTACTTTTTTATTTTATTTTCTGGTTTAATCTCAGTCCATATAGGAATATGGACTCTGTGACCCTTCAAATGTTGAGAACTTCTATTCTCAGCAGCCTCAGCTAATAGTAAAGGGATGGAGGAATTTTGTTCAGCTATATATGAAAAGAAATTGGTTTCCAAATCTGGATTCAGATGCTCTTTTATATCCATTTAATATAAAAGCTCTGATCCCAGAGCCATATAAAGCCAATGTAAAGCAATTTTCCATGTGTTCATCTATCTATAAATACGTTCCAATGAACAAGAAGATAAATAATATTCTAATTAATTATGGGATTATAGTGTTAAAACAACATTTATTCTTTTAGACTGCAACTCCAAGAAAATAAATTTGCAATTGAGAATAGACAACCAAGAATCAATTTAATAAAATAATTGTTAATTTAATAACACTAACTTTTCTTTACCAAATTAATTTGATTTAATTTCTAATATTGCCCTAGGAAATACATTAGATGAATGTTAATTTGTCAGATTTTTTTATAACAGTCTATTTTTAATTTAGTATGAGCAGAATGTATCTTATCAAAGTCTTGTATTATTCTTAAACTTAAAATTAGAAAAGTGTATGGTATTTTTTAAATGAATATTCTAGGAAAGAAATATCAGGGTTCATTGCCCAATTACTCTAATTTACTATGAACTCCATTTATTCTTCAATTTATTTAAAGCCCTCTAATTTTAAATCAGTTCCTTTCTGCTTTATACCTACGTTTACTATTCTCCCTCCCTCATCCCAATTAAGGTAGCATATTAATGTAGAAACGATTGAGCCATGAAAGGTTATAGAAATGCCATCTTATCTTGGATAATATTTTTTGCTATTCTGAAGTTACTTGTTATGGTTCATTTCTTGATGTGTGCACTTGATGATACCTACAGTATATGTTCATTGTCTGTGGGCAAAGATGTCCCTTTTGTTTTCCTAACAGCTCCACATGCATACTGTATGTTAGTAAATTAGCAATTTACATGTGCATAGAACAAGAGAATCAGATCCCCTAATGCTTCCAAAAAAGTGGCAATGGAGCCTGATTATTTTGTTTTAATAATGGGGTCTGGTAATATAAATTTATTTGGCCATCTATTTTACAAATTTAATTCCTGACAGCTAATGAGAGTTAGGTATATATAACAATACATTTCTCAAACAACTAAAGTGGCTCCTGAAGTCTGTTTCACCAGTAGTGCATGCTTAATTACTCTCTTGGCTGGAAGAACAGGAGATATAGTGGGGTGCCACATTTTTCATCTCATACAAACAGGTTGAAAGTATACCTATTTGTACTTTTACATTGTAGAAACAACTTACATAATATTATGGAGATGGAAATGTAGAAACAACTTACATTATATTATGGAGATGAATCTGTACCCTAGCACTAGGCTACTCTCTACTGAGCACATCTGTAAAGACCCAGACATATTCAGATGAGGATGTCCTTAACCTTGGCCCACGGACAAGCTTATGGTCAGAACAAAGTGTGCTGTGTTAAGATACAAAAAGGCAGTAAGAGAAGTTTGCATTTTTGGCAGCTTTGGCATAGACCAAGCAATGCTTGCTATCCTCTATCAGACCAGCTGGAGTGTTGTCTGCTGACTTGAAGGAGCTTCTGGCAGCAGAACCAGACAATCTATCGCATTTTTAGTATAATTAGAGACAATCTATCTAGATATCTCTACCATATAGCAAATTAACTTATTGCATTGCCCATACTTCTTAAGTATGGTTATTGCCTCCAAATCCTAAAATAAACTCTTGGCTCAGCTGACCACTGCTGCCAAGACAACCCAGAAAAAATAAATCATATACCTCTAATTGCAAAAGAAATCAGATGATAGAAAGTCAGGAGATGGAGATGGACATATATATTAACTAGTCCTCTGTTACATAAGTAAGAAAAAGAAACTATGCTTTTTTCTCTGCATCCATTTTTTATTATGAAAAGAAAACCCATAAAATATAACTTTTGTTTTTCAAAGACGGCTAGTACATTTTGTAAATAGTTTATTTCTTTGGATTTCAGATGAGAAATATGAAATTTAAATATCAAAGCCAATCTGACAGAAAGGCAACTATTGTTCCTCACAATGCTGAAAGCAAGTTAAATGTTGCAATGGTTCTGTGGCTGGCCAATTTAAAATGTGTTTCTACTGCAGTCACAGTAATCTTTGATATTCAGTGTCTCAACCTCACCTTTTAGATTTCATATTCAAAATTAGGCATGTTGGATCTCTTTAAAGACCCAGATACCAGTGTGTAGCCATTGGCAGCTTTTGGGCCCTGTTTTCCTTCCTCTCTGATGTTTCCCTCTATTCCTTGTTCTGTTCATTGAAAAATTATTTGCCTTGTGTTTCCTTTTAAGATAAGATGTAATTTTTGCCAAAAGGGAAAAAGCAATGAATTGGGTAATGATTTGTCAATAAGAGAGGCCATGTTAAGAATCTAAAACAGTGTTTCTCAACCTTGACAATTTTAAGGCATGTGGACTTCAACTCCCAGAATTCCACAGCCAGCAATGCTGGCTGTGGAATTCTGGAAGTTGAAATCCACATGCCTTAAAATTGTCAAGGTTGAGAAACACTGATCTAAAACTAGATTCTACATTATTCATAATTAGTAACAAAAGACTGATAAATGTATACCAAAGTGTATGAGGGGAAGCAAACCTGATAACAAACTATTAAAAGATTTAGCACCAGTTTTGCCTATGGTCTTTCATTCTGGTTATTCTTATTTAGCCTTCTTTCAGAGTGGTTTTGTTTGGCCTCCCATGATTTATGAGCAAAAACAATGGTGGTTTCATCCTCCAGTGCAGTAAATTCTGTTGCTCCTTTATTTTTCCAGTATAGACTAAATGGTGCTCACTTTATAGTTCTTAAATCCTTTCCCCACCTGAGGAAACTGGGGAGGACAGTTCATTCCCCCATAGTTCATTCTGGATCACTTGAAAGGAAATTATCTTGAAATGGATTGAGATGGCTCAATGAGCTTTTGTACCCTACTGTATCTTGGATACACTTTATTCTAAAGTCATGTTGTAAAGCTACTACAGATAAAGAAACATTTCTCTCCTGTTCCTTAAAGCCATATTGCATTGACATATTTTAAGTTCATTGCACATTGAAGGTTGCTTTTTTCATTCATTATCTATTCATTATTCATTCATTATTAAGTCTCTTAGCAGCTTTGTTTCCTAAGCTTCCCCCCCCCCCATTTTGCTGTCTTATGCCTTATTAACAAAAATATTCCATTTGCTTTTGTATCTCATAATTGTTTTTTCTTTGGAAACTAGGTTATGAGTCTATCTGTACCAGAATTACTGATTCTATAAAGTAGTTAATATAAGCAAGCAAATCTTGTAGATCGAAGGCAGAGTAAAAAACAAGACGTATTATTGTGGTCCTAGCAAGAATGATTTCTGGTATTCTTTGAGTAAACTGTGACTGTCAACTCTTCTCTTCACAATGCATTTCTTTCAGATGGATACATTATTCTCTAAATATTTTGCCTTAAAGTCTTATTTGCTTTAGGGCAACTTCCATATTAATGTTCTTGATAGGGAGTGAGAGATCCAGTTCATGACTGCACCTTTGTGGTGTGCTACAGGGCTCAGTATTCTCCTTTTAAACATCTACATTAAGTCATTGGGTGAGATAATCTACCACCACAGGATGAGGTACCATTAGTACGCTGATGATACTCTAATTCTCCATCCCCATGACTCAAGTGATGCTGTTGCTGTTCTCTCATGGTGCCTGGAGGTCATGAGGGTCTGTATGGAGGACAACAGACTGTGGATGAACCCTGGTAAGACCAAGTGGCTTAGGGTGCATGGAGGTTCAGGAGCTGAGACTTTAACATCTTTAAAAGGGGTTGCACTAATCCAGACAAAAACTCTGTGTAACTTGGGGGTTCTCTGGGCCCCACAACTCCTGCTTGAAGAGCAGATGGCAGACGTGGCTAGGAGAATCTTTGTGCAACTTTGTGTTATATACCAATTGTGCCCTTCATGGATTGGGAGTCCCATGGTCATCTTATGCTTGGACTACTGCAATGTGCTATACATGAGGGCTACCCTTGAAGAGCATTTGGAAGCTACAATTACTGCAGAATGTAGCTGAGCAGACAGTTCTTGGGGGCCCAAGATGGCCCATGTTACACCATTGTTCCATGAGCTGCATTGGTTGCATTGGTTTTTAATGATTGCGTAGAGTTGCTTCCAGGTGAGATAGGTAGCATGTAATGTGAATGAATAAGTGAATGAATAAATTGCTGACATAGCATTTTGCTGAACTGATGATTAGAGAAAATGCAGTAGAGGGATAATGTACGTGCAATACATTTGAAGAAACTGCTTTCCCATCTGTATTAAATTTCCTTGTGGTTTTCATCCTATTTAATTAACCTCTTTGGTTTCATAAAGGGTATCAGTTACACAGACACACACATGCACACTTTCTTTCAACTCCAGGTGCTAGCTCCAATTTCCAAGTGTACTTCCAATTAAAATGAGTAAGCACTCACTTTTAGGAGTTACTCATCAATATACTTTTAAGTGCTTAATAAGTTCATACCAATCATGCCACAAAGAAGAGGGAGTCAAGCTATTTTCCAAGGCGCCTGAAGGCAGGACAAGAAGCAACGGATGGAAACTAATCAAGGAGAGAAGCAACCTAGAACTAAGGAGAAACTTCCTGACAGTGAGAACAATTAACCAGTGGAATAACCTGCCTCCAGAAGCGGTGAATGCTACAACAATGGAAGTTTTTAAGAAGAGACCGGACAGCCATTTGTCTGAAATGGTATAAGGTTTCCTGCCTGAGCAGAGGGTTGGACTAGATGACCTCCAAGGTCCCTTCCAACTTTATTATTATTATTATTATTATTATTATTATTATTATTATTATTATTATTATTATTATTATTATTATTATTATTATTATTATTATGCCTTTAGTCAGACCCCATTTGGAATGCTGTGTCCAGTTCTGGAGACCTCACTTAAAGAAAAGATATTGATAAGATTGAAAGAGTTCAGATAGGCATGGTGCATGATCTCAGGTACAACACATACCTAGCAAAGGGACAGACCTACAAATCAAGGCATCTGTTCAACTCTCAGTTCGAACTTGGAACTTGGTAGGTAGCCTTAGGAAGCTGATGCTTTCCATCTCAGTTATCCTATCTGAGGAAACATTGAGAGAACTGAATATGTACAGCCTGGAGGACAGAAGGGAAAGGGGGGACATGATTGAAACCTTTAAATATGTTAAGGGCGAATATGGTTCTAGAAGGCAGTATTTTCAATATTAAGCAAAAATCAAGAACATGGGGGCACGACCTGAAACTGACAGGAGGGAAGTTCAAAAGTAAAGTTAGAAAGACCAGTGGAAACTTGGAACTAACTTCCAGTGAAGGTAGTGGATTTTGAACATGCTTGGGATAAACACATGTCTAATATATGAAAAAAAAAAATTAAAAAATAAACAGAAAGTAAAATAGTAATAACAAAATAAAAATCAATAAATAAAAATAATTAAAATTATTAAACAATAGCCTTTTTAACAGCCTTTTTAAAATAAAGCTAGTCGTACTTTTTAAACAGACTCACAGAGCTTATTCTTGTATTTTTCTTGTCTGAAAATACAACCATCCACATGATTATTTCTTCTTCTAATAGTTCTACAATGTCAGCAAAGTTGTATTAAAACATTTCTCTAAATCAGAATCATTCTGTATTTCAAATATCAGTAGTACAACTCAGTGCATGCTGTAGAATTTATTTTTAAAACTTAAAAAAAGAAACTTGGGAAAACTTTACATTTAATCATTTAGAGAAGAAACTTGAGATATTATGGGTGGGGGAGGAGAGAAATTAATTAACTATATCTTGCAAAATGAATTTTTCACATGAAGAGAAATGAGAGAAATGATTGAAGTAACAGTTTTTTTCTCTTGCACCACAGGGCAGGAAACTTGGTGACTGAAAGGTGAATCCAGATGATTTGACAGACAAATGTGTTGCTTCACCTCTTATCACTTTTAAATTAATCTGCTTGACTTCTCTTCTGTGTGGCTGAGAATAAGAAGTGTTGAGAAGATGGGGGAAGAGTTCTACAATTTTTAATATATCAAAACCCCAAATATTACCTACCGGTAGATCATTCTACTTCAAGATTAGCCAATTAATGCATGCAACAATTCAACACTTGCAAACTTGATTTTGCCTATTATTTTCCTTTGACTCTAAAATCTATGGCTATAGATTTCTTCTATTGCACATTTATAAGTTCACTGAAAAGAATGTTAACTGTGCTTGCCCCTCTTATATTAAAGGGTGTCACGTTATCAACTTAACTCATGGATTTCTGTTGGTTTGCTCTACTGTTAGACACAGTTTAGTTTAGGTTTGTTAGGCACCACCTTAGGCAGTTATTTTTAGCTATTTGGTTAGTATATTTTTTCTCTCCCACGAGAGAGTTGCTCACAGGATTTTATGTGCCAAAATAACTTGAATATTCTTTAGTAATATGTATTTTCCTCAGGGTGATATATTTACTGTCTCTCCTCAGGTGGCAAAATGTTCAGCCCTGAATAGAACTCCGGTTTTCAAATACACAAAAAAATGATGAATGGTCTTAATACTATTTATTTTCACAGTGGAAGGTTAATACCATCCTTGGCAACTGAATGTTAGTCTTTGATGACTTTAGCCAATCGTTTTTGTTTTAGGGTATGAGAGGTTTTTATATATAGGCAATGATATCATTATGGTTTACAAGTATGAAGATAAAAAACTAACACAACCTAAAAGAAATATAAAAGGTAAAGAAAATAAAAATAAGAAAAAAGATATATAAAAGACGACTATTCCCCCTTTCAGACATATGTGTAAACAACTTGAGTAACTTAATATGCCATGCAGCAATACAAATGGGAAGATGTTATGTCTGGCTTTGAAAAATGGTGTGCTTAGCTTGGAGAAAGTTTTGTCGGTATTTTGCTGATTTCTAAGTTCCCTTATTTGTCCAATTTTTGTCATGTTGGAGCAATTTATTAGCTTCAGCCTAGAACTCCCTATCCCTTATTCTTTGAGTGAGCATTGTTTGGCTTGGTCACACCTGGAAGAAATTAGGAATACTGCAGAAAACCCATATAATGTCAACTTCTGCTGTAAAGCTTGCTTCCAGGGAGGAGGAAAATTGTCTTTTAAAACTAAATGGGTCAGGCCGACTGGGATGAATTGGATTGTCAACTAGTAGTTTATTATTATCCTCCAGGTTCTTACCTGGTTTCAGGCATTCTTGTGTATTTACTGTTCTATTGCATGTAGTAAGGATTGGTCCCAAAAACGTAGTTTGCACTGATTCCAGTGTATCTTTCTTTGCATAAATTCTTACTTATGCACCGTGAATCTGTAAAGAATTTGGGCCAATAATCTGCTCTCAAAATCTTTTAATGCTGCAAGGATTAATTGGTCTTTGCTTGTGTAAAAGGAATGCTTAATAACACTTGTAGATCTAAGGTAGCTATACTACAAGATTTTGGTGTGTGCATTCCAGGAAAAGCACTCTAAGGTGTTTAAATGCAGTAACTTACTCTAATGTGTGCTGCGTGGCTATCTTAAGAAAGACCAAAATTTTACATCTTACAAAATTAAGTACCAAAACATTGCTGCCATTGCAATTTTTCAGTCCCTCAAGGGCTTGTGAAATTAGGGTGGCATCACCAGCATAGATAAGTATATTTTGTACCCTGCTAGTTTAGAAGGATAAAGGTCTGGGTTATAAAGAAGAGCCACCATTGAATTGACACATAAGTTGAAAGGAAATAGGCCAAGAATACATCCTGTTGCACTCCTTTCTGAACATTTAGTGTGTCAGAGAGAGATTTTTAGGGATAACACCTCACTCTTGAGTGTTGGAATATAATTTCTATTGGAAAAAAGAGGCATCTGTTAATAGTTGGTTTTTAAAAACTTTTTCCAATGGGCATTTCTAGAAATTGATTCAAAGACATATTATAAATCTAGAAAGGCCACATAGAGGGATGATTTCTTTTTATGGCTGCATTTTGGTGAAAGATGGTAGAGTATTAGAATGTGGTCTGCTGTTGACCTCACTTCTTTGAATCCTGCGTGCTAATCTGGGATTATATCCTTTGCTTCTAGCCAATCTTGGACCTTTGTCATTTAAAAGTTTAGCATAACATTTGCTAATGATATTTGCATGGATTCTTATTTCTCTTTTAAAATTGCATTATTATTGCCTAGTCTTCTATTTTTTGTATATGATCAGTCTGAAATGTGAATGTAAACAGGGATGATCTATGATCTGGGATGTTCTATGTTCTATGAATACAGTATATTTATAACCTATGAATGTAAATAGTGATGCTAGCAGAGACACTTACCAGCTGGGATTCTTTTTTATTATGTCAGGCAAAACACAATACCTGGAGCCTTTTCCACATTAAGTGATTCAATCAATTGGGTTACCTTTTACACAGAGACTGGAGACCAATTTTACACCTGGTCCAGGTCAATTTCACTCTCGATTATGTTACTAGAATTCAAGTAGAATTCAGAAGTATACTTTTAGCTACAAACACTCATAAAAGGAAAGGAAAACATTGAAATTTAAAACTATGCTAACTCACATAAAAAAGCAAATCATTCTAAATATTTCTACCTCCTCCTTTCCCCAAAAAAATGACAGAAAGAAGAAAGTTCTAATAAGAAGAATCTAGCTGCAGGAAATATGTCCCTAGAGTAATACTACCTATATAGTCTCTTTATTTTCATTTTCATACCATCAGAAGTACAAAGGAAAGGGAGGACATAGTAATCTGTGCATGATGATGTCATAATACAAATGCTTTGACTTATCTACTTACACCATACTTACATGATTATTATTGAATACATGTCATAATTTGGGCATCATCAGGGTTTCCAGCAGATACAGTAAATATATACTCTGATATCAACAGAAGATGTTTTGCTTTAAAGGTACTGTATAGTTGTAACCTATTTTATCTTTATATTTCATGTATATGCTTTACATTTATTTGTTCTCAATCTGGAGATAGTAATGCCTATGTCTGAACAGTACCATTAAAAATATATTGGTGCATTTCAGTAGTTACACCAAACGTCTACATAAACAAGGTTGATCAGAGATTTGTTAATAATTTACAGTATTTTTAAAAATTTCCTTGAATTACCAATTCAGGATTATGTAATGTTGACTTCTCAATAACATTTTATTTTATAAGGTATAATGTTTCATAGTTCTACTATGCTGTTCTTGTGAATGATGATGAAGAAGGCAAAATATCTTGGTATCACCATGACAGATATGAACTGCATGTTGTTTCAAGGCAACTATGCAGACATGGAATAGTGTTAAAAAAACATACTAAGATAGGAAAAACTACAACTACCTTTGCTGTGGAGAATGTCTGCGGAAAAAAAATGAATGTCTTTCCTAGAGATGTTTTTGTTTCAGACAACACCTGTTTTGACAACTGATGTACCATTTAAACAATGGCAGTAGGATATATCTAAATTTGTGTGACAGGGGAAAAATAACCACAAGTTAAATATAAGCTTTTACAAGATGCAAAAGAAAGAGAAAGATTGAGTCTACCTGATTTGAAATTTTATTTTGCAGTGCATTATTTAGTTTTGATGAAAAAGTGGGTGCTACTGAGAAATAGAAGTCTCTTGGAGGTAAAAGGACATGATCTGATATTTGGGTGGCATGGATATTGGTGGTGCAACAAAGTTAAGGTTAATATGGATTTTAAAAATCATTATCTTAGATGTGCCATACTAAGAATATGGAATAGTTACAAATCCAGATTGTGCCCGAAAACACCTTTGTGGGTCTCAGCATAAGAAGCATTTTATAGATGAGAAATAATAGGCAAACACAAATGGCTATTTTTTAAAATGTTGTCAAGGGGAATGTAAAATAAAATCAAAAGAAGAACTGGTGGCAGAAAGATATAGTTATCAGCTAGACAATTTGTGCCCTGTTGGCTCATCATTTCAGAGATATTTGCTTACCTAAACAGAGAAACAGAATGACCAAAGTTGGACAAAAAGACAATGAGAGCAGGACTGACAGATGACTTCCTGCCAGCTTCCCTACTCCTTGTGGAAATCTGGCAGGAAGTATCAGAAATCTCCCTTCCCTTTCCTTTTCAGTAGGCAGTTAAGTGGCTGCTGCTATGTGGGGGAGGGAAGAAAGGATTGCAAGACAGGCTGAGAAATTGTAATGGAACATTGAAAATGAAGATCACATGACTGCAGCAGCCCAGCATCATAGCAGTAGCCAATAGCACTGAAATAGCTACAACTATCCCAATTTTCATTCTTTTGAGAGTCATGGACCCCAGATTTTGGATCTATTCTGTAAATTAGCTCATTTCAGGTACCTTGGTTCAAAAAGTGTTAAAAGATCATAACAACAAGAGTTTTAGTAGACTAGACTAGACTAGACTAGACTAGACTAGACTAGACTAGACTAGACTAGACTAGACTAGACTAGAATAGAATAGAATAGAATAGAATAGAGCTGGAAGGGACCTTGGAGGTCTTCTAGTCCAGCCCTCTGCTCAAGCAGGGGAACCTATACCATCTCAGATAAGTGACTGTCTAGCCTATTCTTAAAAATCTCCAGTGATGGAGCACCCACGATTTCTGGAGGCAAGCTGTTCCACTGGTTAATTGTCCTCACTGTTAGGAACTTTCTCCTTAATTCCAGGTTGCTTCTCTCTTTGATCAGTTTCCAGCCATTGTTTCTTGTCCTGCCCTCTGATGCTTGAGAATAATGTGACCCCCTCTTCTTTGTGGCAGCCCCTCAAATACTGGAACACTGCTATCATGTCTCCCCTATTTCTTCTTTTCTTTAGACTAGCCAAACCCAAGTCCTGCAGCTGTTCTTTGTATGTTTTAGTCTCCAGGCCTTTGATCATCTTAGTTGCTCTTTTCTGATTTTTTTCCAAACTTTCAACATCTTTTTTGTGCTATGGTGACCAAAATTGGCTGCAGTATTCCAGGTGTGGTCTTACTAGGGTTTTATAAAGCAGTACAATACTTTGTGTGATCTTGATTCTATGCCTCTGTTTATACAACCCAGGATTGTATTAGCTTTTTTGGCTGCTGCTGCACACTGCTGGCTCATAGTCAAGTGATTGTTCCTTAGGACTCCAAAGTCCCTCTCACAGTTGCTGTTTTTAAGCCAGGTTGTGATCTACTTTATCAAATGCCTTACTGAAATCTAGGTATACTATGTCTACAGCATTTCGCTGGTCTACTAGTTTAGTCACTTTATCAAAGAATGAAATAAGATTGGTTTGGCATGATATGTTTTTAACAAACCCATGTTGGCTACTAGTTATAACTTTGTTTGCTTTTAGTTGTTTGCAGATCTGTTTTTTGATTATCTTTTCCAGGATCTTCCCAGATATTGATGTTAAACTGATTGGTCTGTAGTTTCCTGGGTCAGTTTTTTTTCCTTTTTGAAGATGGGAATCTCGTCAGCCCTTTTCCAATCCTCAGGTATTTCCCCGGTGCTCCAGGAGTTTTGAAAGATGTGGTGCAATGGTTCTGAGATAACATCTGCCAGCTCTTTCAGAACTCTAGGATGTAGTCTGTCGGGTCCCAGTGATTTATATTCGTCAAGGTTGGATAGATGTTCTCTTACCATTTTCTTGCTTATTTTAATTTTTGTTTCTGGTTTGTTTTTTGCAGTGTTTTTTTTTGGTACATTGGGCTGTAGTTTCTTTTTGTGTGAAGACTGATGCAAAGTATGAGTTAAGCAGCTTTGCTTTCTCCCTGTTGCCTGTTATTTCCTTGCCATCTTCTCTCTTTAGTGGACCTACAGTTTCCTTGACTTTTTTCTTGTTGTTAATATGTTGGAAGAAACTTTTTTTATTATCCATGATTTCTATTGCAAGTCTTTGTTTGTTCTGAGCCTTTGCTTTCCTGACTTCATCTTTGCATGTTCTGGCTTTCTGCTGATAATCAACCTTAGTTATGTGCCCCTCTTTCCATTTTTTGTATTTGTCCTTTTTGTCTTTCAGTTCGTCAGAGAAATCTTTGGGCAGCCATGCTGGTTTCTTCTTGTATTTCTTGTTTTTCTTTTTCAGTGGTATTGTTCTGATTTGGTCTTTTATGATTGCATTTTTCAGAGTTTCCCATACTTCTTGGATTTTTTTCCCCTTTAGGATTTTCATCCATGGAATCTTTCCTAGATTCTCTCTGAGTTTATTAAAATCAGCTCTTTTGAAGTTTAAGACACTGGTTGGATAGTTTACTATTGCTAGTGTTTGCATTATATTAAATTCCAGTATGACGTGGTCACTTTCATCCAAAGTTCCGGCAACTTCAACTCCCTCTATCACTTCTTCTCTATTAGTAAAAATTAAGTCCAGTATAGCTTTACATCTAGTTCCCTCCTCCACCTTTTGGATGACAAAGTTGTCGGCTAGGTTGCTGCAGAGTTTGACTCCCGGTTGATATCTGGATAGTTGAAGTCTCCCATTACTACTGTGGTATGCTTCCTACATACATCTGTTAACTGGTTGGCAAAGAGTTCATCTATTTCTTCTGATTGGTTGGATAGCCTGTAATATACACCTATGGCAATGTCACTTTTTTCCCTTTTATATTGACCCATATACATTCTGGAGAGATTTTATCTTTGATCACGTGCATTTCTGTAGATATGTAGTGTTCTCTTACATATAGTGCAACTCCCCCTCCTCTTTTTGTAGACCTGTTTCTTTTGAACAATTTGTATCCATCCATCAGTCCATTCCATTCATGGATTTCATCCCATCAGGTTTCTATAATGCCAACTATATCATACCCACCCTCGTGTACTATTGCTTCTACTTTGTCCTATTTGTTCCCCAAGCTTTGAGCATTTGTATATAAGCATTTAAGACTTTTATGCTTGTCTGTGGGTATGTTTCCTGCATCTCCTGATTGTTGTTTGAGTTTTCCTTTTTTCTCATCACTGCCTACCTCATTGTTTGATTTGTTTTCTTGGGATTTATGTTTGGTTTTGGGTTCTAGAAATTCTAAAGATTGGTCACCCTTCCCCCTCAATTTTAGCTTAAGGCCCTCCTGATGAGTTGGGCCAGTCTTTTTCCAAGTACATTTCCCCCTGTTTTTGTGAGGTACTTCACATACGAAATGCAGTCCATAATCCAGGAAACCAAAGTTTTCTTGGCAACACCAACCCTTTAGCCAATGGTTTATTTCTAGAATTCTTTTTCCCCTCAATGGGTGTTGGCCTTTCATTGAGAATACTGATGAGAACACTACTTGTGCTCCTAGCTTCTTAACTTTATTGCCTAGTTGTTTATAATCTCTCACTATTGTACTCAAATTCTTTGTTATGTCATATGTGGAGGAGGAGGAAAGGGTAGTAATCTGTAGGCCTAATTATTTTGGTTAGGTTCTCAGCCATATCTTGGATTTTTGCTCTAGGGAGACAACATACCTCCCTTGTTTGCATGTCCGGTCTGCAGATGGATGATTCTGTTCCTTTGAGGATAGAATCTCCTATTACCAACACTCACCTTCCTTTTTTAGGAGCTGGTTTAGTGTTCTTATTTATAATTAGTGGAAAGATTTAAAGCAAACATAAAAGTTTATGGTTTTGAACACTGTAAGACTAGGTCTGAAATAGAACTATGTGCAAATGATGAGTATGCAATGGCTATAATGTATAAATTTTTACTGAAAATTGAAACAGAAGAACAGTTATGCTGGCTGAGGAATTCTGGGAGTTGAAGTCCACAAGTCTTAAATTTGCCAAGGTTGGAGCCTCTTGAGTTAGACAATGTACAACTGTCCACTATACCTGTGATAATATTGGCTTTTATAATTTCAAATGCAAAAAATAAGCCTGTTTTTCCCTATTTGAATAGAAACTAAATGTAATATTTAGGCACAGTATTATTATATTTTCATATTTTCACTGAAGGTTTTATAAACCTGAAAAAACAAGCTAGAAAACATAAATTACCTCACTTTCACTACATTTATTTAGAAAGATTCTATTTTACATTCACCAGTCATTTTTCTAATTACCATAATTATTTTATTGCTTCATTTTAAGATTTGTTTGTTTAGCATAATTTCTTTCACGTAGTGAGAAAAAGGAAAATAATGCACAAAATGAACAGTTACTTTTATGAATGAACATAGTCATGTCAAACCATTGATCAACCTATCAAAGCAAGCTATGTTTTACGTAACTCATAGTCTGAAATAAATTACTAACACATCTAATCACATTGAATCTACTGTATCTGAAGAAACATTTAGAATATTGTACAAGAAAGCAAAGCATCACATAAGTATGTCTAAAATGGTAGCAGAAAGCTACCCATTGTTGTCATCCCAAGAATAATGTTCCAACAATAATCAGGAGCTTTGTGATACGTTAGAAAATATTATGAAACATGTTTTCTCAACAAATTTTCCAAAGTATATAGTTTTGCGTCATCAGTTGTCACCCCATGATAGACACAGTAAATACTGTTCTCTATTTCAGTTTGGTGAAGTGCTAATGTCATGATTTTTAAAGACTATTCTTTCTGAATTTATGTAAGACACTAAAAGAGATTGTAATTTTTTTCATCACTTTGAACCTCCACATATATAGCTAAACTTTAAAAATATCTTACTTTTATAGTTACCACCTGTTCATTCTTCAAGTCTTTGCAACTTTCTTTAGGAGTTATTCTTTAGAAGTTAATATATTCTTTGCACCTTTTAGTTATTTAAATAGAAGTTAGCAAATTCTATTGCCAATTTATAGGAAAAAAATACTTGATGAGTGGATTATTTGGCAGCTATTTTTTCTAAACTGAGAAACATCCTGTAGGGATGTTTCCTATTATACAGGTCAAACATTTTGAGTCCTAATATGCGTAGGATCAGGGCTTTTTTCCCTCATAGAACGCCCAGAACGGAGTTCCGGCACCTTTTTTGGATGGAACCTTGTAGGGTAGGCAAGGCAGGTTGTATGACATGTGTGAGTTCCGGCACCTTTTTTTTTTTTTTAGAAAAAAACGTAGGATTATTTTATATTCCATTCCTTATATACTAAAATTCATAGCACAAAGAGCAAAAAAACAAGTCTACATGATGAACATACTTTTTAAAGCCTCCATATATTTCACTGTATATAATATTTGTCAAAGTATTTGTGATAGGTTGTGTTAAGGGAATAGCAAACACAACTGAAAGAGAATCACTTAGCCTTCCAATTTTACTTTTCCCCTCCTTTTTTAATATTCATTTTCATGATACTGTAGTAAGAAACAATTTCAGCCAAGCTTGATCAATCAAGGAATTTCACTTATACAGCTCCAAACCTTCCTAATGGTTTTGCATTATTTTGCATGCAGTTCTCCTACTTTTTCTAGATTTACTTGACATAACTGTTGCAAAAATAGCGAACTTTTTTTTCTTTTAATTCTAAGCTATAGTTTAAATCACTTGGGACACAAATGACCAGGCTCAAATTATCTTACTTCAGGCACATTATGCAAAGATCCAATTCTCCTGAAAAGGGTGCTAGGAAATGTGGAAGGAAAGAGAGGAAGAAGGTGACCAGTCGCAAGGTGGTTGGATATTGTTACTTGAAAATGGAGGTAAGTGATAGTTCATCATGGAGAATCTATCTATGTGTCCCTAGGAATTGAAAATGACTTGATGGCATATAATCAATCAAGTGCTGCCAAATACTATTATTTGCATATAGAATTAATAAGAGATTAAGATTCTGCTGGCTGGCATCAGTATCCTAAAGCATTTTTTTTAACCTTAGGGGGTTACTAAGCAATCAATTAATCAAACTTGCAGTTTGTCTGTTGGATTTTCTCTCTGGCAAGTAAACCTTTAATATTCTTTTCAGTCATTTTCAGCTCCACCAAAAGCTTTCTATGTTGAAAGGTCTTGTGACACTCCCAGTTGTTCAGCCTCCTTCTTTGAGTAGTGCCTGATCTCTTCTCATTGTTCTAACTTGCTCACAAACTAATCCAATGTGTACAGAATTTCATTAAACCAACAACACCTCAACAGTGATTTGCTATCAAAGCCAATTTTAGCCATTTTAGCTGCCATCCCTCATCGCCATTTCCAATATTTTCCTCACTAAGCTTCTCCTTCCCCAGATAGTGTTTAAAACTCGTTCTCTAATATCAACATGGCAACTGATATCTCCCCATCTGCAGACCTCCTATGAGACTTTTCTTATGAGAATTTAAGCTAACTCTTATGCTGAGCTCCTTATCAGCAAAACAAGTAAAAACTATTTTCTTTAGGTGTCCACGTAGACACATAGCTACATGACGTTCCATTGAGACCTTATGACAGAAAGCAGGTACCTCACATTATAATATAGACATAAAAATAATTACAGTCCATAAATGAAAAATAAATATTTTTACTTGATGAAGTTGAGGTGACAAAACATTTTGAATTGTTTGGTTTGATCTTGTCGGAGAGTCACAAAAGGTGAAATAAATGATGAAATGGCTACATTTCTGTTGTGAACTCAATGAAGGCTACTATTCTCAGCACTAACATAGACATTATATTTTCTTGTGCTTTTGATTCAAGGATAAAATGGTGTTTCACAGTGTGCACAGCACCTGTTTACAGCTCCTTAAACCACACATATTTTTTCTTGGATAATGTTGCACTTAGGGATTGCAGCTGCTTAATTTCCAAAACAGAAATGGCTATTTTAATGAATTGAAATGAGCTGTTATGTGAATGCTCCTTCATGTTCCAAAGCATTTTGTTTTGTATTTGAAAGTGAAGCAGTGTAGATTCCTAAGATTTGTAAATCATTTGTAAATCCGCTACCCGAATAATTATTGTATTGTACTGTACTGTGTGAAGGTACATCTTACTAGATTTTCCTAATGTTATATACAGCAATGGCATTCATCAATGATACATTCATTAAAACAAAATTATAGGTCCATATAGTTCTGGTACAAGAGTTTTTATAGGAGGCATCAACAAACAGCAAATACCCCTGTATGTGTTATAAATTTACTAACATCTCATAGCAAATGCTATATTAACAGGCATTTAGAATCAGACTGTTGTGCATAAGATGAACAGAACACATTAACTCCAATGTTGAAATTTAAAAATGATAAATATTGTTGATGTTATGTCCTTACAATAGAAAGAAAATACTTTCCATGTTATTGAATATAAACACGGAATTTTAAAAAAAATGAAAGTGAAGTTTGAAATAAAAGACTTTAAAGCTTCCAGGAAGTTCTGCCTTTGATTTCATGCAGACTTCCAGATGATATCACATTTGAAGGGGAAAAAAAGTCATTATACTTACAGAGACTATATGTAGCTCTTCAGATAAATGGATCGTGTTAGCTCTGAAAGTTATACTCCTTCTTGCTTTTCATACCCACGTAATATATTACAGCTTTAGATAGGCTGTGCTTGGAAAATAATTTAAGGTTCTGATTGTCATAAGTAAAAGAAGAGCAAGAAATTCAGATCTATTTGCAAAATGTGACATTTCAAAAGCCATACACATCAAAACAACTAGATTTAAAAAAAAACATACCAAAGCTACTGTCCTTCCCAACCATACATCCCTGTTGAATTTTGCTTTTAAAATAATTACACTGTAGATAGAATGAGCTTCTGAAAATCTTTTATATTTAACATTAAAACGTCTTCAGTATTGAAACATTTCAACAACTTCAGAATGTGGTTTTGGTAGAAGTTTATCTAAGATAGCTAGATTCTTGTCTTAGAATAATTGAGAAAATGTTATATATGTGAATATGTGTGTGTGTGTGTGTGTGTGTGTGTTTATACATGCATGTATGATGTTCTTATTCAAGGACTCTTTAACAAGTACCAGTAACCAAGCAGAATACTTTAACTAAGAATATTTAAAAATTATGCATCCTAAAGTGAATTTGAACTCCGGTAGTGGTGACCACACACTTCTCAGAGAAAAAGTTTGAAAGTTATTGAGGGACAATATATAAAATTGTGTGAAAAGATGTGTGAAAAACTGAAGGGGAGCAGGAAAGGTAGGAAATAACAGTACAAGGAAAAGAGGATTCAAAAGAGGATTTAACACTACATCGAAATGATAGAATTGGGTAGCTTTACAAACTGGACAAACAACAAACTTTCAGGGAAGAAATGGCAGACTGAAATGACTCCAAAAAGCAAAGGCAATGACCACAACAGAATGATGTCCCATTGAGTAGACCAGCTACTTGTAATTCCTCTCTCCCCCCCAAAAAAGAGAATTTGAGATTACCCACAAGTGCTCCAAAGGAGACCACAAGAAAGCAGTTCTCAGTGGGTTTAGAGGTCTGGGAGATGAGGGATTAGTCATCTTATTCAAACTGTGATAAGCACCTTTGAAAGAACTTTAACTTTATGTGTTTCCTTTTCTAATCACTTTCAAAATTGCTCGTTAACTGCTTTTCAGTCATTAGGAACCTTTAAAGTCTAAAAGTCTGAAAACATCAGATGAGTTTCCTTGAATCCCTAATGAAAACAACCTTTAAATACAAGTTTAAGGGATTTTTTTTAAAGCAGCAAAAGTAAGATTAGACCTTTGATTTTAGAAAGTTACAAACAGACTAAGAATCCAGATGGATTTGAAATAAGGCTTCAGAATTAAATATAAGATTTGAAAAGTAACTAACTTCCTACGCAACTGTTCAAATACCTAGCTTCTTATTGTCTAAGGAACTGAGTTTAAGCAACATATGTTTGGAAAACATAGAATGCAAAAGTTCATTGCTCTCTCAAGATTGTGATAAGAAAGATAGTTACATGGGGATGTGTTAGGAATCCCACTCTGTAGTTTACTCTTCCCTCCAATTACATTTTCACATGTAAAATGCATCATAAACTTTTGTAGTTGCTGATTAATTAATATGTGGTTAATCAAATTAATATATTAGAGATTGGTAGAGGAACTTTGAAACTGACTTACATTATTGGATTACATTTATTTGTTAAAATTGAAATAAATGTAGGGGTATCTACTCAAACCTGTTTATGAAAACGATCAATCTATAATGAGTTCATTAATTCTATATTGGCTGGCATTGCTTCCACTTTGAAAGCAATTATTTTAGGTCTTATAGCTGTTAAAACTCACATTAATATTTGTGTGGGTTTGAAATTGCAATAAAATAGTCTATTAAAATGAGGATGTTGTCAGAATAAACACCCAAACATATGACAGAATCATCTTACAATTTGCAATACTGTATTGTATACAATGAGACCCAGAAAGAGGTTCTTTTCAACATGGTGCCTATCTTTAGGAAGATCATCCCTCTGTAGCATAGATTGGCCTGGCCCTTCTGACCTTTTGAATGGCTCTGAAGACCACACTGTTTGTAGTGGAGAGCCTTTTCAGTGGTTCCATTGAATGTGATTTATTAATTGCACTTGCCCATCTGTGTTGATATGCTTTTGATAATAGTTTTAGTATGTTTATATGGTTTTGTTGTTTTTTATATGTATTTCTTATTGATTTTGCTATTATTATGGTTTGTCACACAATCAGCCAATCAGTTAGAATCCAGACTGTTTAGACTGGAGGTGGCATTTTTATGTATGTATGAAATCTTTCCCAAGGAGCTGGGATAGGCAGAAGTTGCTTGATGGTGTTAAAAGTCTCATTGCAGGATGTAAGCTGTTCTAAGTAAAGCTACTGATTACAATTAACTGATGGTGCTTTTGTTAATGCAGAGTGATTTTGTTTAATGCAGAGTTAGAATGGTTTTCCAGAAGTTCTGCAATTACACCAAGAGACCTATTATTATTGGTACTCCCTTGGCTTTCTTTTGCCATGGTCGTTCTACTTCTATTTGCAGGTCTTTATATTTTGTGATTTCCTCCAGTTTGTTCTCTTCTTTCTTCAGTTATTATAATGTCCACTAACCAGCTTTTTTTGTCTTTCTTATTATTAATACACAAGACTCCATTTTATAACTGCCTATTTGGTGAAGTACTCATATAAATCTGACTTATTACAGCCAGTCTTGAGAGACAAATATGATTTCAGTTCCTTGAATATAGTAAAATAGTATTATACCGTTTGTAAAACTCAATATGAATAGACTAAGATCTTACTGATCTTTTAGACCCAAACACACAGGCATCTTGTTCATAACATGCCTGATATAATAATTAGCGAAAAGAAAGAAGTCTGGTTCATTGATGTTCTGGGCAATGCTAAGATTGAGGAAAAGCAATTGGAAAAAAATGAAATATCAGGACTTCAAGATCAAAGTTGAATGCTTATGGAAAAAAGAAATCTGTTGTTATATCAATCATAATTGGAGTCCTTGGATACATAAAGGTCTTCCTCAAAATATTTCCTGCAAATATTGAATTTTTCAGACCTGAACACATTAATTTTACAACAAACAAACAAACAAACAAACAAACAAACAAACAAACAAACAAACAAAGCCACCCTGCTTGGAACTACCTTTATTCTTTGAAACTATCTTAATAATTCTAAGATTCTTGGTTATGACTTGAATAATTAACTTTCCACCAGTCATAGACCGATACTCTTACTGTAAATTCCCCACACATAACAATGGTAATGACACTCTATTTTGATGTGGTTGCGAGGTTGGTGTGCTCTGAGAAAGATGAGAGTTGTGCCACAGGTTCAACCATATAGGATGGGCTCATCAGAGGAGCCAACATTTGCCTAGCCCAGGTCCTTAGAAATAACTTGATGGGTGGATAGAAATGCAGAACCAAAGATAAACATCTGGCTCAGTGTTTAGTCAGCTGTAACAATTTCAATCAGTAGTGAGGAAAGAGTTTAAAAAAAATATTCAGGTGTGATTGGAACAGGTTTATGGACTTTTAAGGTCCATAAAAGGGAGATTTAGAAATGTAAGTCATGAATCAAAGACAATTCTATAAACTCTAAATACCTTTTGGGGGTTCCTTTTGATTTTTAAAAAATATCTTCACTTTTTTAATGAATTTCATTTTAAAATAAATGCAATTGCTACCACCTTCCTAGCTCTGTCCCTTGCATTTGAGACTATAATAAAATTTCAGCTTCAAGATTGGGCACAGGGGGAGATAGATGTGCGGGTGTATGTGCGAGAGAGGGAAGCGTTCTTCATTTCATAAAGTGCCTGAAGCATAATCTCACTGTCACTATTTTTCATTGTAAATGATGAAGTTGAAAATAGAAGTTGCATTTAATATGAGGCTACTGACTCTATCTTTTTTACGTTTCAGTAACTGAGTAAAATCTGCTTCCTCCAAGGTTTTTTTAGGCTGTGAAAGTCATTATAAAATGTAAATGCATGCATTGTGAGCCAAATTTGAATTACAAATACATTGTCTGGAGTGTTGTGTGAAAAGTATGCACATTCTGTTCATCCTTAACTAACATCCTATAGCTATGCATAAGATTTTGTCATAGAATGGTTTGCAATATTTCTTGTAGTTTTGTCGAACTGGAAACTAAAAAAAGGAAATATAATTTTTAAAAACCGTGCTCTAGGGTAAGCAAGTGTATCTTTATTTCAGAATTACCCAAGTGTGAATATTAAAATTATACATTTAAGCTACTACAACTCTTGAACATTCTGGATTATCATGGGTATAAAGGCACCAGAAATGCAGTAGCTTTTGCTCCTCTTATATTATTGATAGGTGCAAACTTTATTAGCTTTGATAATTAATTTTACTTGTCTAATCTCTCAGCCATTTCCAACAAAATCTTGTAGGTGACTGCTTCTAATTGCGTCCATAGAATTACTCCAGTTTTGTAGCATATTTATTTCATATTGGTATCCAGTGAATAAAAGTGAAAACATGGTGATTTTGTCATTATCCACTTACTGTTAAGTGAATTCAGGTAGTTTGTAAAACAGGGTTGGAGAACTTTGGTCCTGAGACATTTTAATTTATAACCCTTGGCAAATATACTCAACAAGGTGAATAGTGAGTGGTGTTCAGAACTGTAGTTTGATGATATTCATAAGCATTTTTAAGTATTAGAGGATTGTTTTGGAAGTAAATGTTTTGGGAGGAAATTGTTTGTTGCCAACAATTGCAGCTCCTATTAAAATATTGTGAAAACATGTTATCATTTGTTAATGATGAATATGTTAATGAATTCTGCAACCTTTATCTTTATTGGTTTTTTTTTAATAAAGATCCAATTTTAATTAAGTCCTGCATATTTGGCAGTTGTTTTGACCTGTGAAGCTCATATATTTGCTTTAATCACAGAGGAGGGGGAACTGATTTTCTATTCTAGTCTTCTACCTTTTCATAGGATCCAATCTGGATCAGTCACCAGGACCAGAGGTTCTGTCTTCTGAGCTTTCAGACTCATACTGGAGCCCATCTTCAGGGAACTTTTCTTTAGCAGAGTGTGTGCTTTGGGCTGTTCTCTGTGTGGTATTTATATGGTGCCTGTTGTATGTGGCTTTTTAGATGTTGATTGGGGTGTTAATGGCTGGCTATTAAGTTGTTGGTGGTTGTTTGCTTCTGCTGCCAAACACCTCACCTTCTAAGTACTTGATAAGATGGTAATAAATCAGCACTCCTGTTGACTAATGAGGGGCCTGTTTGCCAGGTTTCAGTCACTTCCCTGGCTATTTTTGTGTCTGTTAGTCCAACAATCTTAATAGCTGCAAAATTAAATGTATGTCCTTGTTCTACCTTCTCACTCAAAAGTGCTTGTGAATGTGTTATATAGTGCATCAATGTATCTGTGGAGATTTGGGGAAGGAAAAAAAGGAGGCACAGTCTCATTTTTCTCTGCAACTGAGTAAAAGAAATAGGGAACACCATTGCATAACCCTCCATGTCTGTGGTCTTTAAAAGACTTGAGCAACCAGTTTTCCATTCATCAACAATCTGCAAAGTTAAATTAGTCATCATAATCATCATGGGACATTTCAAGTTTGCAATTTATGTAAAGAATATTTTTGAAGTGAGAAAGAAACTCAGGCCTTGAAAGAAAAGATACACTGCTGAGTTTCAAGAACACATAAACACCCACAAGTACAGATTATTGAAGTATGGGACATTTTACAGTACAAAGAAAACGTGTAAAATATCAAAATTCTGCTGTTCAATGGAATACATTCATTCTGAGGAATTGTTGATTTCAAAGACAATGGGTATTTTATTTTTATTTTCGATTGTTTCCCAAATCAGTCTTACTGTTATACTAGCCTCTGCATGGAAGAAAGCTGAAAAGCTGAAATTTTTCATTTTTGGTTCACACAGTACATTGTGTGAGATAGGAGTAGAAAAAAATGTCATTGTGGAACAGATGAATTAATTTAGGAGCTTGTAAAATCATTAGATAAGTTTATGCACATTCACAAACAGATAATCATCCCAATATCTATCTAGATCTCAGAAATTGCACTGCCTTTGAATATTTACTGTGCCATAATATGTCAACAAAAATAGTCTTGTCAAGCATAGTCTAATGCATTGCTGAAATTATTCTTTTTCATTGCATTAAAGTATTATCTGAATTTTCTATATTGGAAAAATAAATAATTTCTCCATCATAATTTATGTCCCATTATTATTTCTTTCCAACCAATTTCTTTCAAGGCAGACTTTCCCATACTGGTGCCACCTAGATGCATGGAGAGTTGCAAGGGGAAGCCACAAGTAGGAAGAGGAATGGCTATTATTTGATCTCAAAGCACATTCCATAAGGATTCAACATGAGTGATTTAGAGAAGTGTTTCTCAACCTCAGCAATTTTAAGATATGAAGACTTCAGCTCCCAGCAGCTTAAAGTTGCTGAGATTGATAAACACTGATTTAGAGAATCACCCAACCATCATTGTGCCAATAGAGATCTTGGACCTGCAATAAAGAAAGATAGTTTGCTGCAGTGATTAAGGTGCCGGTATAGAAATCAGAAGATTATGAGTTTTAGTCCCGCCTTGGGCATGAAAGCTGGCTGGGTAAATTTGGGCCTATCATTCTTTCGCAGCCCAACTCTCCACAATATTGGAAGAAGTATTATGTATGTTCACTGCCTTGACTTATATATAAAACAATAAAGTCTGGAAAATAATAGATACGATAGATAGATAGATAGATAGATAGATAGATAGATAGATAGATAGATAGATAGATAGATAGATAGATAGGGATGCTTTTATGAGAAATATTGAAATAGCAATAGCAATACGACTTATGCTTTTCAGCCCTCTCTAAGCAATTTACAGAGTCAGCATATTGCCCCTAATACCTGACTCCTCATTTAATCTGATCTCAGAAGGATGGAAGGTTGAGTCAACTTTGAGCCAGTCAGGATTGAACTGCTGGCAGTTGGCAGAGTTAGCCTGCAATATGCATTCTAACCACTGCGACACCACATCTCTTAATAAACTCTTAAATAAACTTTAGTTTACACTAATAATATGCAAACTATCTTGAAAGCAATTTTATAACATAAATCACACTGTGAATATTATAAAATGTATGATTATTTCAGCTGGTGATTGATTTAGTGTTTGAAATATATGGACCTTTTTATATTTTTCATAATGTACACTTTTCTTTTACATATCACTCCCCCTATTGTTTTTGCAAAAATAATTTCTAACTTTTTTTAAAAAAATAGGGAAAATATCTCATATTAGGAGAGAAGAGTAAAACTCAAAACAAATTTCTAGTTTTTGCTAGACAGAGGTCCTAAGAACTGAATAAAAACTGAAATAACAAAAAGAAAAAGGCCCTCACTTTTAACTGATGCAATTGCACTGTACATACTGTATGCACACACAAATAGACACACAAATATTAACTTCCTGCCAGTTTAATCACAAATACAGTAATATATTAATAGCTCTTTTCAAAACAGTTATTTTATTATTCATTCATTTAGAATTGTTATATGTAGATTTACGAAAGTGGTGGTTTTTTGCTTTCAATTAAGTAAATAATAGCAATTGTCACAACAAGCAATCAGATTTAAAATATCTCTGCAGGGAATGAATTAACTGGCTTTATTCTAAATTGTGAATGGACAATATGAAGCCCAGGAATCATACAGGTTCTAAATTAGATTTTTGGTGATTTTCATCTTCTATGAAGACTGCTAAAAATTACAAACCAGATTTTCTTCCATTTTAGGTTAGACAAAAATTAAAACGGTAGAATAATTGCAGTGTATTAGGAAAATATAATGATACACCCAATCCCCAATCCCAAGATATCACCTTCCCACAGATATTCTGGATTTCTCTGGATATAATTTCTACAACTTCAGTGAGGACAACTTTACTTGTCCTTTTGAGCCTTAGGCATCAGTTTATAATCTCAATAAATGGCAGATTTCAACAATGATTTTAAGAAGGGAGAATGTGATGAAGTAAAGGGAAATATTGATGAGAAGCTCTATCAACACATGTAGTATATGGAATTTGTGGCTTTTTATTGGTAAGTCAAGTGAGAATCAGCAGCCTAGATAGCCTTAATAGCAGAGAAATACCATGGATCAAGATCCATTATTCCTCATTTCCCATCTTAAAATGCAGAACTCAGATAATAATAGAACTATTTAGAAATACCATTTTAATTTATAAAGTCTAAAATGCTCTCAGGTTGTTGTTTTTCTTAAATGGTGTGTCAGACTGTGGATCTTCTTTAATTTATGATTAACTGCTGTCCAAGTTTTGACAAATCAGTTATCTCCATATTTCCAGAACCTGAACAGTTATTGCTCTGATAGTTGGTCCATTTTCTATTTGCTGATTTAGTTCTAAACTCTGTTATTTTAAACAATGAATCAGGAATCAGGAACCAGGAACCAGGGACCAGACATAGGTTAATTTATACTATTCATAAAAGTATACAGCAGGGTGTCCAACCTTGTCAACTTTTGACCTGTGGACTTCAGCTCCCAGAATTCCACAGCCAGTCATAGTGGCTGGGGAATTCTGGGAGTTCAAGTCCACAAATCTTAAAGTTGTCAGAGTTGGATATCCTTTACAGTATTTTTTACAATAACTTCCCACTATACTTGTCTTATATGAACCCAAGCAGCGTGCCAAATACATTAATATTTTAGAAATTTAATAAGCTGCTTTGCAACTCAGTGCCAGAAATTTCTCAAGGGAACTATCTCCTTTTGGGTAATGATCCTTTTTTTTACTATGTTATTATTTTTAGTGTAACAATCATGTCACAACCATTCTAGGATATTTTATATTTGTGCTAATATATTTGAGGGGGATTCTGTCCACTGTAACTACAATTTTTTAACTTGCTAGATTTTCTTACTGCTCTAATGAAAGTTTTTTTTCCAGTCTACTGATTTCAGATTACTTATAAGATGCAAGAGGGTTTTTGTTTTGTAATTTGGACTCAATACTCCATTCTTAAAAATTCTTCTTCTTTAGGATATATCAAGACATTATTTATTATATTGAACAAACAGATTCACAAGCTTTACTAGTATTATCAATATTTATTTGCAGAAATAATAAAATGTTCATGACAATTCACAACTGCTGAAACTTTATACCAACATATGTAGCTAATTTGTTTCATTAATACACCAGATATATCATTTTACATGTATAATTGTGTATGTGTCACAGGTTCTTTTTTTTAAACTGTACCCAGTTAGGCTGACCCAGACACAAGAGAGACATAAAAGCAATGGACCTTGGACAAGTAGTTTCTTTATACTTCCTTAAAAGGATTTGGGAGATGCATTATTTTGTAAAAACAAACATATAAAAGCAATGTGTGAATGTTCCCTGTATTCTATTCTATTGTTGCCCTGTACTATTACCGTGATAATTACTATTACAGTATACCATTGCTCTTCAAATACTATTACTTTGGTAATGCTTATGCTATAGTCCCGTGGTGGCGAGCCTATGGCATGCCACCACTGCTATAGTCTATACCAGGGGTACCCAGCCCCCAGCCCCCAGCCCAGACCTGGACCATGTGAGTAGCAGGAGAGCGTGTACACATGGGAAGCTCCATTTGTGTGAATGGTGGGTGCATGCTGCTGCTGCTTGCACAAATGGAGCTGCACATGTACACTCACTTGCCCACCACTTGCATGAACCAATCCCCCTGCCACCACCGCCGGTCTGCAAAGCTGGAAAGATTATGGACCACTGGTCTATACTATTACTATTAAATATACTATACATATTCAATTACTATTACCTATTACAATTACCTATATGCTATGTTCTATACTATTATTAGTATGTATAAATATTTCTTAAACTTGTTCTAAGACCCCTCTGTCTGAGATTTCTTCTTTTTCTGTTAATGGCCAGCATATAGAGATCTCACACCTTTTCTATGTTGTGCTTTGCTATGCTGTGCTGTTATACTTCTTTTCCTCTCCATTGGACTGTCCACTTTTTCTGAAGGAAAAACACTTTATTTTGTTCTGCTGCTGCACTCCGTTTGCTGGTGGCTGCACAGCATCAAAACATATCCTCCATTCTCCTTCCATCTCCCCAATGCTTTTGTCAAGGTTGCAGCCTTGTTGACAACTCTGGCCTGTGATGCTGGGGAGAAGGCTCAAATGGGACGAAAAGAAGGGAGTGCAGGTGCCTGCAATTTTACTAAGCAGTCTATCCTTCCACAGTATGTCTGCACAATAAATGTATGTGTTGTCTGCATCTATACTTATAACTATATGCCACATTAAATATGCTGAATTGAATGCTGATTTGATAGTAAAAGTGGCTTTTTCTGCAAAAGAGATACAAATCACAACCGTGGTAGAATTTTCCTTGAAAATCTTATGCAAAAAGCTCCATTGAATGTGAGACAAGAAAATACAAATACTCTTTAATACCAATATTGTACCTGTGTGTGGTTTAGTAATCTTGATAAAGAACACATTCTCAGTCTCCAACTGCTGTTATATATTCCCTTTGGTGTTGATTTTCTAGGACCTGTTGATTTATTTATTGGTTGTAAAAGGCTGCTGTTCATTGTGCAAACACAATCCTGTTAAACTACTGCAAATCACTGCTGTCAGATCTTATCTAGCATGTGAGTAGCCTTGACTATGGCTTTTTTATGACACTGTAAAAGCTGAGTCACAAGAAAAGCCCAAGTTTACGGACTTTTCTCCATTAAAGTGAAAATGTAGAGTTTTTATTGGTCTTTAGGCACAGATTATTAATGCCATAATGACATTAAGGAGTATTAAATGCAAATTTGCAAAGCTCCAAAGAGCTTTATTAGGGTAAGCAACACTTTTACTGAGCTAGTCTTTTAATGAAAATCTGGCTAAGTAAATCTAGATGGAGGCCACCACAGATGTTGTCTCATGCTTTCTCAATGAGCAAAAGGCATAATGATAGAGATGGTGGGCAGGCTTCAATGCACCTCTTCTTCAAAGCTACTCCCTCTTCATTTATAGAATGTACAATATTAAACAGAAAGTTTCATTTCAGCCTTTCCTTGTGGAACTAAGAGCTATAATGTGATATACGTGCAATCCAAGAGCACTCAAGGAAGAATTTTTCCAAATACTGCAGATAAATATGATTTGATTTAGTTTCAAATTGGATTTGAAACCAACAAAAGATTCACTGAATATGCTTTCTAATCAATGCTTACATTATTAAAACTATGATGTTTCACCAGATATCCGCATTGGTAGCCTTCTGTTCAGGAAACCTGCGGTTTATAAGAGTTTGTCACTTTAATTTGCATTACCTCTGTCTGCTGCATATTTAATTTCCCGTCACCCTGATAAAATCTGCTGATTCTCAGAAGAAATAAACCATCACGATATATTTACATGGGTGACATATAATTATTTGTATCTGACAATCCAATCATGCGCATTCAGTCTATTTGCTATTTTTAAACATAAATGAAAAATGGCCAATTAATACCTTTCTGAATAGGGAAAGCACATCATCAAAGGAAAGAAACAAAAAATGAAAGTAAGAAATAACCTAATATACACTGAAATTATATGAATGCCCCAAATACTGCTTTATTGCTGGACAAAAACAAGGCATTTATACTTTTCAAAACAATAATTTAAATAGACTTTTGGCCTTTACAAATTGGTGCATAATATTCTATGGAGAACATTGACTTTAAGCAGTTTTCCCTGGCTCACTAGAGGCATCTGCATGCCTGAACAATACGAGTGAGAACAGAAGAAACTCAGCAGTAATTTCTTTAAACAGGAAAGTATTTTGGGGAGCATTGCTTCACCGATCACAGATGCTGTTTCCTACTTCACTCATTCTCACATCCACATCTGCACAAATTCTCTTCTGATGGAGTGCCCATTCTGAGCAAAATATGTATAGAGATGCCATCAAATAATCTTTGTGGTATTTTTGCTTTAAATAAACCAGTCTCATTTGTTCTAACTGATATAATCTCATATATCTAAACAATAGTGAAGAGAAATTGGCACAACTTTTTTGCTGTCTTACCACCAATCTCAAAAAAAAAAGACATTTTGTTTTGTAAGCTTTTATTTATATTAAGAGTACATTGGAAATTTTCAGATAACTGGTAATACCTTGATGGATTCTTTCCTGCCATATTTAGCAGAAATGAGATGGAAATCACTGTGCCAAGTAAAAGCAGCTATGTATTTTAAGAACAAATATTAAAAAGAATTTGACATGAGCAGATACCTCCAGCCAATTCAGCAGCAGGAAATAAATGAAAATTGGAAGTTTGAACTCCTCACCAAAGACAGGTGAGAGAAAAAAGTATCTTAATCAGCACATCCTCACCTCCTCAGTCACTGTGGCCTTGAGTTGCTGAGAAAAAAAAGACAGTTTAAAAAGGGAGACCTAGAACTGCCAAAATGTTATATTCCCTCTTCTAGGCATTCCTATTTGGCTTCTGTTTGTCCGAACTGTTTGCTGAGCACTTACAGTACTTACTAGAAGAAAATAATTTAAATTGTCTGCAGGGTTATATTTTACTAGTGTGATAATTAGGGTTAGATGCTTAGGTTTAGACTGCTATCAAGGAAGCTGGTAGAAGGCTTAATTGTAATTCACAGTTTGTAGTAATCAGATGATATTGTCCCATTTTCTCAGTGCTGCAATGTAAAATTGTCTCAGGGAAGCAAACATTTCTAGAACTATTGTGCTATATGCAACAGTGCTTCCATTGTTTATTTTTGCAAAATAATAGGGAATAAGGGGACGGAATCAGTGGTGGGATTCAAATATATGAACAACCAGTTCTCTCTGTGGATGCCACTTCTGGGAGTCCGTTCTCAGACTGGGCAACAAAAAATTAGCTACCGGTTCTGCCGAACTGGTGCGAACTGACTGAATCCCACCACTAGACGGAATCCCAGTATAATTGAAACTGCAGTACATTTCGCTATAGGTAGAGGATACATAACCAGCACAGAATGAGAGGATTAACAGAAACACCTTCCTATTTTGGAATAGGATAAGTGTTTCTTTCACATGGACATTGCTATTCCATATATTCACTGTGATTAATGTAGATCATGTAGATTCATTTGTTTGGCACCTTGCAATGGAATGATTATAACTGAAGTGACACCTGTTTAGCTCCATGATACTATAAGTAAACAATACCAGAGAAGCAATAAAAAATGAAAAGTCATGGCAATTCTAAAGGAAAAAGTATATTTGGGAGTTTTCATGGAATCTGGAAGACCACACATTTCCCATCCTTTGACATAACATTATATCCAAGTCTCCTTTTTGTTGTTTTTTGAATGGATTAAAATTGTCTCTTAATTGTGTCTCAAAGTTTGTTAAAATTGATACTTAATTATGATGAGATTAAAAATGTCCTTTTTTACATATCAAAAAATGAATACATTTTTAGTTTTTTGACACAATTGCTAAAAATCAGTTTCTTGCAATTTTGGCTGTTTTCAACTTATTCCTGCTTGAAAAATTTCAGTTTTATGTGTGATTCAAAGCCATTGAGTTTTTTGAGTTTATATTCTTTTTCTTTTCCTTTTTGCATCAATCATTCATTTTCACACAAACATCATATTTCAAAACATAGCTAATTAGTGTGTCTGAGATAACCTCTTTGTTTGGTTTAGAATTACATATTGTTAAATATCCATTTGCCCTTTCCATACAGATTGAGTATCAAGGGTTTTTTGTTTTTTTTGGTTCTCTGAAGTAGAAGGTATGCTAAGTGCTAATGGAGGGGTTTTAGTAATCAAAGGCATATAAAGGTCTAGGTTTAAAATGCATACAAACTAATAATGGAGGAAGTATCTACAACAAAGACCAGTGTGTATCATTATAAATATCAGTTATAACATGACTGAGTCAACCAGGTTAATACTGTCATGGCAATAAATAAATATAGAGCAGGGTAAGAGAATAAAAAATGATCAGATTTTAGCAAATGTGTTTGTTTCAACACATTTCTTTTGAACCCAAAGGTTTACAAAATAGACATAGGAAACATGAAATAGTGAATATTTCAAGTTATAGAAATGCAGAATAGCAGAACAGATTAAGACAGAAGACAGTTAATAAGTCAATCTTAAGTCAATATAACTTGGAATAGTCCAGATTTTACAATATTTTATTGTGCAAATATTTAAATTCTTGAGTTATAAAAAATAATTTTATGAATATTTCTATTGGATCAAAATATATTACTACCATAGTTCAGTTTTGGCATGTTAGACTTGCAGAAGTTTGATTAAAGGTGATTAAATTTAATATTTACTATAAGCTCATATGCTTATAGTTGTATAAAAGTACAGTATAGAAATTGAGAGTGGTGAATGTAGGTACAATGGTCAAGAAATGGCAAATGGAACTAAAGAGATAATTTCAAAGCAAAATGGAGAAAGCTTTTGTCTGTTGTATACTGTCAAGGCTTGCTTTCAACTCCAAATCAGCATCAGTTAATAAGATCAAATGGTAGGGATGTTGTAGTCCATGAGTTAAGCTCTTATCTCAATAGTTGAAGATATACTGCCTGGGACAAATGACAAGACATTTTCCATCCTATAGGAATGAGGCTAAAATCCTTTATATACAGCTTCTAGACATAATCACATGAGGATTGAGCACCAATTCTTAAGCAGCTGCAAGCCTTCATGACCTCATGACACAGGCAATTTCTATCAAGTGAGCTTTGTGATGTCATAAAAAGTGTAGAAACATACATTTGTTTTCTTTTCCTGCAACAATGGAACTCTGCAGAATTTGTAACTGATACATTTCTCTGTTTGACTGAAGTTTTGCCTCACTTCTAACAGATCTTTCAAAACAAATGCCAGCTTTATTTGTCAGCAGTAAAATTGACAGTTCCCATCGGTTCCATCCCTCTATTCCACCTGGAAAAAAAATACAAAACTGCTTGGGCTTTTTATGCTTATTCTGTTTCCCCTCCCACCTTTTAGAGTGGAAAGTGTACCGGTATGATTTTGCTAATTCTACTAAGTAGAAATGGTGGTAGGCAGGAAATGGCCCTAATAATGAATTCCTGCTGCCAAAAAAGTGGGCATTTTGTTTAAAACTCTTCCCTTTCAACTGCCACTATAACTTATGATCATTAAAGGCATGGAAAAGTATGAGACTGCAATACAGAAGAAGTGGTATCTTGCCTTATTCACATCTTTCAGTGGAATTTCAATATTACAGGATGATAGCATGATATAAAAGCAGGCTTACACTGTTACAAATGCTCAGGTATGTGAGGTTTTTTTTTTTGCATACTATTAGACACACAGCATGTACTGAAAATAAGAATGGGGCCTGCCAGGGATTAATTTCATTTCCTTTTTTGTAAAGTAGAGGGAAGTTTATTTTTTGTTGTGCCAGGATCTGAAGTAGCTTAGGTGAAGCTCTGACAGAATGATTTCTGGGGGCCTACTCCTATTAGCCGGCTGGCAGGAGAACTTGATTAGCTCATTGTCTTCTCAGCGTGTTCTCAGCATTCTGATATCAGCAGGGATGAAGATGATCAGCAGGAATACTTCAAACTGCTTTGGAGAGATTAGGAGCAGAAATGGTGGACTTGTAAGTGGAATGTGTGGAGTTGTCTTACGGGAGCCATAACGTGGGACGGAGTGGTAGGGAAGAATATTGACATTGTAATTCTTGTTTGCATTGATGTCCCAGACATTATCTAGATTTTGTTGGACTACATCTCCCATAATTCCAAACAATAATGTGTGGGGTTGGGTGGTTTATATTCCAATACCATCTGGGTTACCAAAAAGTAGCAACCATTGCTTTACATCTTTCTGACATTCATTCAGCCAGACCTCAAAGCACTCTAAATTGCAATGGATCTTTTTACTGGATAACATTGTATCCTTGCCAGCATTCATGCAGATCTAATGACTGTTGTTCATATTGTTGTAAAAATGCCTTCCTATCTCATACATGGACTTATTTTCTTTATCAAAAAGAAAAAAGCTTTTAAACTCTCATGCTATAATCCACATGTTTCTCTCTTTCAAAACAGTATTTTAATATTTAAGATCACATGGTTAACACATCAGGCAGAGAAGAGGCTGAATTATTTAAGCTAATTTATCTAAAAAGGAAAAAAAAGCCTTCCACTGCAGGACTTCCATCTGTCTATAGTGGTAAATAGCCACCACCTGCTTCCTGTAAATGGTGGGTTAAGATTATTACTCAGTAAATGTCACAATTTCCATTTCAATCCCCCCCTACTTTCAGCTGTCTTCCTTTCCACTAACAAAGTAATAAATCACCTGCTACTATGGTCAGTATAAATCCCCCGTCTGAGTAATAATGACGGGAAGAAAGAATCTAGGAGAAAAAAATCCCACACTTGTATTGCTTTCTTTTATACAGCAGTGAATCTATATGATAAAAAGGCAATAGATAATCATTGCCTAGACTGCCTTTCTAAGTCCTTGGATATCAGAAAGTCAATTGAGCCTCCAGCCTGTTAGGCTATGATATCAGTGGATTCTTTCCATCATACCAATTGCAATTTCCTACTGTTGTGCTAGTTTCAATGTGTGTAAAGGGAACCTGCCAGTTTTGAACAAAATCTCACTTTTAAAACAGGGTGAAGTCAGAACCTTCAGCAAAAGAAAGTACTAACAATCCTATTGACTGTTAGCTGAGAACTGCATGGTGTGTTTGGTCTCTGCAAGTATTTCCAGTCATACCTGAAATATTGTTTGTGATTCTAGTTGCCATAAAATACTTTCTGCAAAAAATGTCCTCTGTAACATTAACGAGATTATAACTTTATTCCTTTTAAACCAATTCAGATGTGCTTTGTCTATTTTTCCAGTCATTCTCTGTGGCTCACTGTGAGCTATTCATAGTTCACAGAATGTATGAAATTAAATGGATCCCTAATTTTTTACACTTCCAACTGCAACATTGTTCTGAATTGTATAGATAGCATAGATTTTGGAAACAGAGTTTACAGCCATTCTATCCAGTGTTCACCACAATTCCCAACTTCTGAAACTTTATATCAACATATATAGCTAATTTCTTGTTGTTTTATGAATGCACTGGATATATTTTACATGTATACATGTATGAATGTGTCACAAATTACTTTTTTTAATTATACCCAGTTAGGCTGACCCAGACACAAGGCAGACATAAAAGCATAAAAGTGATTATTAATATTTTAAGGTATGAATATTTTGTGAAAATAATTCCATTGCAAAATAACTTGAAGTAGAATATATGTGTTTTTTTTTCAATTTAAGAATCTGAGTATTTTACTATCCTGTAGAGTAGGGGTCCCCAACACCCAGGCCATGGACCACGAACCAATCTGTGGCCTGTTAGGAACTGGGCTGGAGTAGGGCAGTGGACGAGTGAGTGAAACCAAATCCATCCTTCCCAGGTCTGTTGAAAAATTATCTTCCATGAAACTGGTCCCTAGTACCAAAAAGGTTAGGGATCGCTGCTATAGAGAATAAAATAGCTTTTAAAAAAGACTACTTTATATTAGTTTTTAATAAGACAAAATAGTTCCTGATAAAAAATACAAAATTACATTATTATGGTACTTGTTTTTGTTAACAATAAAAAATTATGAAAAATACTTTAGAGTTTTCAATTATGGGCAGGAAATTGCGCTGTCAATTTCAGCAATCTTGGTCAAAAATAGCTCCAAAGAATCATTAAAACAGGACGCAGGAACCACAGGTCATTTCCCTTCTTAAGTTAAGAAAGCATTCTTCTAATGCAAGTCTGTACCTAGTGTACTATGGTGCTGGAGAACTATGGTGCTGGAGAAGACTCCTGCGAGTCCCCTGGACTGCAAGGCGATCAAATTGGTCAGTCCTAGAGGAGATCAACCCTGACTGCTCTTTAGAAGGCCAGATCCTGAAGTTGAAACTCAAGTACTTTGGCCACCTAATGAGAAGGAAAGACTCACTGGAGAAGAGCCTAATGCTGGGAAAGATTGAGGGCAAAAGAAGAAGGGGACGACAGAGAATGAGGTGACTGGATGGAGTCATTGAAGCAGTAGGCGTGAGCTTAAATGGACTCCAGAAGATGGTAGAGGACAGGAAGGCCTGGAGGAACGTTGTCCATGGGGTCGCGATGGGTCGGACATGACTTCGCAACTAACAACAACAACCTAGTGTACTGAAAATAATCTGATGTTACATTTAATATGTAATCCTAATAGCATTGTAATTGAAGAGTAAATAATGATTAAAGATATTGTTACATTATGGTGAATCACCTATATAATACTTATTAATATTTGGGGAACACTTCAATTTTTACCAATTTATACAATCCCATACAGTATATTCATTGACCATTAGTACTAAAATGTCCATATTTGTTTTCATTAATATTATTATATTGTTATCCCATTGGGGGAAAGAGAGAGAGAGAGAGATGAGAAAGTCCACTCAAGACAGTGGACATACCTAATACTCCTTCTTCCTCCTATTTTCTTCACAATAACAACCCTGTGTGGTGGCTTGGGCTGAGAGAGAGTAACTGGCCCTAGCTGGCTTTCACGCTTAAGGAAGGACTAGAGCTCAGTCTCCTAGTTTCTAGGCCAGCGCCTTAGTACTCTACTAAACTGCCTCTCAAATTAGACTTAGATAGTTTATTTAAAGGGCAACTTGAGTGCAATGTAAGTTTTTTAGGGCATCAGGAGGGTGAGTGGAAAAATGAATAAAAGGGAGCAGAATGGGCAAGAATCAGAGGTATAAAACTGTAAAGAAATTGTAGAAAAATACAGTCACATACAAAGATTAAAATCAGCTTTCAAATGCCAGGATATGAGTAATTAGGAAAACTGAAATATAAAGAAGAATGGCTTGTACTTTGCAAGAATGTGCTAAAAGTTACCAAAAAGATTGATGATATACACAGTAGTTGGCCGAGATCCAAGAGAAGCAGTAAGCATTTTGAGACTGCCAAAGCTATAACTTCTGTTTGTTTCTAATCAATAGGAGGCATTATTTTATTAATATTTTAAATGAAACTTAGAGGAACTTAATTTAGATGTTGGTATCATGCTTAAATTGTTCAGCATGTGTGTGTATGTGTAGATAGATGATAGACAGATAAACAGACAGACCATGTAGTAGAAGACTGATCACTCTGATCTTTATACATCAGTTAAACAAAGCTGTTATTCCTTAATTTGGTACATAATAATTTTCTGTACAAAAATATTTGGTGCATGAATGGTGCAGCTATTCCTTTGTCTCTCTATGGAGAGTTTATTTTGCAAATCAAATTGAATCTTGTAATGTTTCAAGTAAAAATATTACTGATCTTTGATTAATAATAAAATTTGATTTAATTTTCAGATAAAATGATTTTGAGGAATGAGGTTAGGAGCTCAGTTTTTTCCACTGCTTAATTTATTATGTATAGCTGCTTTGCTTATTGGCGATGCAAATAAAGTGCACACAATCATTTTAAAGAACAAATAAGCATATAAGAAAACCAGTGCTTTGGGCAGTGGACAACAAATGAACATGGGGCACTACAGCCCTGTCTGAATCAACATACCCCATTAACATAACACCAGTTATCAGTGTTACACATAACAGGGGACCAGGACTCTTCAAATTGCTGGCTATTTAAACAGAAAAGAAAATGGCTAAAATAGAGAATGTCTTGGAGTGTTCTACTGGGACATTTATTGAACTAAATCTTTACACATGTATTAGAATACAAGAAAAAAACATCAAATAACTTTTATCAGCAAAAACATAAATATAGGTGGAAGAGTCCCCGGACTGTTGAATAACACTGAAAATAGATTCTAGAAATGAATATGGCAATTTCTGCTAAATTGAATTGGAAAGATATCAGGGGAAATAATTCAGATAAATTTTTGCCCCAGTGTACTGACTGGCCTGGATGATCAAATAAACAGCTACTTTGACAAAAGCATTGACCTAAGGGACAAGGCTCTATTTAGTCTAATGCCTATGGTAAAACAGGACCACTCAAATCCAATAGAATTGAAGTGGCAAAGTTATAGAAATCTATAGAAATCTAAATTAAAAAGTGGCTGAATGCTGCATTTAAAAATTATTATTGGAATGTATTTATCTTAAATCTGAAAACAGTCTAGCCACATTTTTCTCTCTTTCTGTGTAACACTCCTACCTCCATCCCTTGTGTATTACTGTATTGCTAGCTCACTGCAACCTTGCTCCACTTCCCCACAACATTTCAGTGTAACACTTCAAGGCACTCTAAGCTTATCTGTCCTGCATTAAAATGTATTAAGTGCAGACCAGCAATGATACAGTATATTCTCCTAAAACCATTTACAGACAAATACTGACTTCCGATATCAATCTAGAATAGGTTTCTGGGTATGTATGCCATCACTATTTTTCCCAGTTGAGTGTAAAATTGAGTGCATTAGCTAGCAATTCTCATCCCTTGGTTATTTCATACTTCTGTCCACATATTTCATTTTTTGCTTTTAAGACTACAAGAGGAAGTAATATAACTCACAGCTTGTTTATCTGGTTCCTGTATTGTAAAAGAAAAGTTTGGTGACAATGGAGTCATAGCATGAGCAACAAGATAAAGTATACAGAATAGAATAGAACAGAATAGAGCTGGAAGGGACCTTGGAGGTCTTCTAGTCCAGCCCCCTGCTCAAGCAGGAGAACCTATACCATTTTAGACAAATACAGCACACAATGACACAGTTGTTTAGCATGGCAAAGTAACATCCCCTCCATTGACCTTGGATAGGAAATTGTAGGAACAGGACAACTCAATTTCCCTATGGCACTCTCCAGTTGTACTAAACCTCCTATTATTCTTTAGGTGGTTTTTTTTTTTTAAAAAAAAAAACCCTTAGGACTACATTTAGGTTTTTTTTAAACATATCTCTGGCATCTGTGAACAATTTGCCTTTCTGAGAAACATATTCTCCCTCACTAACCATATACTGAAAAATGCTCTGGCATGAATTACTTGTGAAATTAAAACACTCTTTGAGGTGAAAGCATTTTTGGACACAATCTGGGTTTATATCTATTCCATATTCTCAATATGTCACATATAATAAAATGATTTTTTGAAACCTTAGCCTTTTATTGTACCACAGAAAATCATGCCACCTAAATCTCAAATCAAGTTCTTCTAAATTTCAGTAATCTTCTATTTTTTAGCATCACTGACTATTTCATTAAAACTAAACAAGCTGCAAAATATAATTTCAAATCAAATAAACTCAAACCTCCTCTTTTTTAGCATCTTGTAACACCTTATATTTGACTCATACTTTTTCCCCCTGGGATACAAATTTAGATAGGTCTTTATGCCATTCTAGGCAAAACATTCATCTTAATCACAGATATTCTCCTCAACAATGACAACTGTAATTTTCCCCATCTTAACGTAACTTTTTTAACTTTATTCCATTTCTTAACCTAATTAATTTAAAATAATATGACACTGATATGTGTCATATTAGAACCCAAATATTTTACATTTTTCTCAACCTTGAAATCCCTTTTATTCATCTTCTATTTGATTTTATATCTTCATATTTTTGTTAACAACTTTATCTTTTGTTTATTAATCTTAAAACCAGTTACTATAACAAATTCTTTTAATTTCCCCATTAGTACTTCAATCCCCTTTAAAGATTCTTCAAAATCATCCTCAAAAGTTCTCAGCTTGTATTTTCTTTTTAAAATTTTACACCTATTCTCATCTTGTTTTCAAAACTTTAAGAACCAAAATAAACAGAAGAGGGCAGTAGTGGGATTCAGCCAGTTCTCCCACTTTGGCAGAACCAGTAGCTAATTTTTTTGTTGCCCAGGCCCAAAATGGACTTCCGGAAGCAGCATCCACACACAGAACTGGTTGTTCACATATTTGAATCCCATCACTGGAAGAGGGGATAATGAGCAATCTTGTCTTGTTCTTTTTCTAATGTTTTGTTAGCTCTCCATTAGCAATAATTTGTGTTTCCCGTGAAGTATAAATGAACTTTATCCATTTTATAAATTTCTATTCAGAGTTCATATCTTCTAAAAATTTAAAAATTAAATAAAAAGGCCAATTTAAAATGTCAAAAACTTTCTGTGTGTATAAAAACATGGTGGCATGGATTTTTATGTACAATAAAATTAAAATAATGTAAATTTTAAAAATCATTTTTTAGAGATATCATATTGAAACTATGGAATAGATCTAAATCCAGTTTGTGCCCGAAAACACTTTTGTTGCTTTCAGCATAAGAACTATATCATAGAAGAGAAATGATAACTAAGCATAAATGATTAATTTATGGTGACATATTAGAATTTCTTCAGGGAGATTCCAAAGTAAAATCAAGAGAACATTTGATATTAGAAGGGTATGTGAGTCACTGGTTTCCCTTTGTACAATTGCTAGAAAGATTTAAAAGGACTTTTGGTTTTGAGCATTGTAAGACTGAGTTATTAAACATGTTATTGATAAAATGTATAAGCCTTCACTAAAATTTGAAACAAAAAAAGAACAAGTGAAAGAACATATGATGAAATGGGCTAAACTTTTTGGTTGTAACATACAAATGGCGCAATGGGAAATATGTCGTTGAAAAGATCGAAGTTTATATTATGTTATAATCTTAATATTATTTAATAGTATTTTTATAAAATGATGTATCACTGATATTCACTGGAAAATTGTTCTAAAATGTATAAAGGTACTTCAAATTTATACTAGAAATGTGAACAAGAATTATGCTTAGTGGACTGTAAAAAGTTAAACAAATTTAATTTCAAATGCATATATTAATTCAAAAGATTTTAAAAATTAATGTACAACTGAAACCAGACAGGTTTCATTTGAGACTAATTGATAAAAATTTGGAAAAACTCATGGAACTTTTTCTTTATATGTGATAACTGCAGCAAGACTCTTATATGCATGATTGTGGTAAGTTTTGACACTACCCACAATGGCAGAGTGGACGGTGAAGATGGTGAAGCTAGGAAAGATGGCTAACTTGGCAGTCTTGATTAGAGAAAAGACAGTAATTAAGTTTGATGCCAATTAGAAACCCCTTTTGGACTTTTTGCATGAAACAGAAAAAATTATGATATATGAGTTTGATGACTAGAAAAAAAATGAAAATGATGTTGTAACCATAGGGGAACATTTGAATTTAAATATATGTCCATAACCATTGTAAAATAAAATTAGAGGTCATTTCTTTATATTTTCTTCTTTCTGTCCCCCTGCACTTTGGGCTTTGTTCTTTTCTTCTTCTTTTTTTTTACCTTAAATAGTTTCTGTTAGTTTTATCTTTCTTGTTTAAAAATCTAGTAAAGTTATAACAACAAAAAAACCTTATTTAATAAAGGATATCTAGATTATTGAGAATGTTTTCAGTAGAAGCAACTAATAAATACAGATTTTCCTTTGTATTTTATTTGAGGACAAACTAGTGAAGTAAAAGATTAAACCAGTTCCTTAATTGTTGATTTCATGGGATAGACAGATAGACAAATAGGAGGTAGACCGACACATTGACAGTTTCCAAAATGTCTCTGTGAGCCTTAAAAAAATGTAGCAATTTAGCAATTCAGAAACAAATAGTTGTTATACACAAATGAATCTCACTGTGTAAAAAGTAATACAATAATCTTTTATTGTAATACACACACACAAACATTCCTATGAATGATGACTATAACTTTTCTCTAAATATTACCTAGTACTTTTTCTATGAAGGAAAATTTTCTTCTCTCCACATAATAAATGAAAAATTTTAAAAGTGCAAAATATATATTTTGGTGAAATTACTTACTGTAAATGCAGTTCAGTATGATGTAGCATATATGAAAACTTATTTTAAATTATTGTTCAAATAAACAAATGTTTCCTACAATTAAATCTGAAATAGAATTTTATCAATCTATAATTGGAACATTATTTGAGGCAGTGCAAATTGCATTTGGTATGCTCTTAGTGCTTTCTAACTGTTAGTATATTGGTGATGGAATGTGCACCTGGAACAGCCGTGGGGAGAGTTTTGACAGCATAGAACTTTCCCAGAGAGAGGCCCAGATTAAGAGACTGCATAGTCCCAAACTGCATGGGGAAGGGTAGCCACAGCCCAGAATATCTCAGGATATAACCAGTAGGTTAGAAAGTTATAGTTTTAGTTTGGCAAGATTCTGTCCATTAAGCGTAAGCAAATAAAGGATTTAATTTGATTGGATTTCACTGTGTTGTTTCTGAGCTTAGGCCTAATAGTGGGGGAGATTTTTACTTTGGCTTCCAAATAATCTTAACGAAGTATTAATTACATACGGGTGGAAAATAATATAATCTGTTTCCAAAAGTGGCTTTATCAAGCATCTTTGATCATTTTAATTTCATAAGAATAAATCATGTTCTTTAATAACTGAAGAACAAACTAAATTAACCAAATTATACACTCTAATTAGAAATTCAGTGCATATGATTATCTAACAATTTGATTAGATAGCTCTATAAAGCTTTTTTTTTTTTTAAAAAAAAAGGAAACTAATTTATTACAGATTAGAAGAAACCATCATTTCAGAACTGTTTATGCTGTACCATTTTTGAGGGTACCTTTTAATTAGTTATTTCAAATTAATATCCAAGGACTTTTGGAAGTATTGTAGATTTTATTAACACTTTGAGGAGAATTAGAAAAACTAAGGCTAGGAAAAAGCTAAGCATAATTTCAGCCAAATGACGACACAAGAGCTTTCTAGCACAAATCTTTTTTTTTTTTTTTTTAATTTTTAATTTAATATTTTTTATTATTTAAACCGACAAACAAAACAAAACAAAACAAAACATAATACACATATATACACAATATATATTTTAACATCAACTTCGTGACAGTATTCTTCTATTATTTACATTTTCCCCCTTATTCTTTTTTAAAGTATTTATCCTTATTGCCCCATTATTTCTTATTTGCATTTTTCTTCCTTCGTGCATTATTATATACACATTTTCCACGTTTAACTTT